>NC_083766.1:48582814-48752814 GCF_963514075.1 Conger conger | reverse complement strand
CATTTTTGTGACTTATATTAGTATAAATTAATATTCAAAGAATATGTTTGGCAGACAACTTTCTGAGTATTTTTAACGTGTCTTTTTTAAATACCTCACAGCTTGGGGAGGGGGGATAATCCGCTTTTGAGAGCCTGATAATTCTGCAGTCTAAGCTTTCTATCTGAACCTAATGCTACAAACGTCAAGGACTTACATTTTTAACAAAAATGAGTTAGTGTCATAAATATGTTGTTTGTATGGCTATTTCATGGGACCTTGACATTGTACATTCAGAGAACTTTTAGAGTGTCTGTCATTTTAATCTATGAAGAACTGCCCTGCATTTCAGTTTTGCTGTGTTAGGATGTGAAAGCCTTGAAGCTCAATATCTGAAAACTACTCCAAAAGCAGGTAGAACCTTATCATTCCAAGGTCACTAAGTATGTTTTCAATCCAGGTAGAAAGTTCTCTATTCACATAAAGACACAGAGCAGGCCCTACATTGACTTTCAAGTGGGCAAATTCAACGGAATTATTTTTGGCAAGTAAAAAAACAGAAAAAATGTCTTCAATAAAACACATGTCATGGCTGTACAATTGATCACTGAACCGAGCACTAGAGTAAGGAGCTGCGCTGGTGAGCGGCATCGCAACGGAGAGCAACGATTGGCTGCTGGCCTGGCGAGGCAGCCAGTCCACTTCCTTCCTGCCAATGACAAGCAGATGTGAGTCTGCCGCAGTGGATACGCACGGCCATGAGGAATTATCCCATCATGCCCCTGTTAGGGCGCATAATCCCGTTTGGACAGGCCTGTCTGTCTCCTGTCTGACAGTGCAGCACACTGTCTGCTGGAATCAGGCCCTCTGAAGAAGCACGATGAACAGATGTTCTTTTGGGGAGAGGGCACTGCTGTACACAATCAGTTGTCACATCGCAAAGATTTATGGCAGTTGAGTTGAGTTGAATGCTGGTTGAGTTTCATTTAAAGCTGAAATCTAAATTCCCTTTTTCCTCAATTTAGTCAATTCATAAATTATAACCTTACGAACAAGTCTTAAAATATATATTCCAAAAAATGTGTACAATTGTAATACTTGTGTATTTTCACAGCAAAGTTTTTTATCCATCCACTTCAAGATTTTAAGAGATTTGACGTCATCATGTAGCAGGGTTTATGTTGATAAAATTTTCATTTCTCCTTTTTCCCCTGAAAGATCGGTTTCACTCTGACATACATGATATCTTGGAAGCTAGTGCTGTTTTAACGTCCCTTTCTGCTTGTCTCTAAGTGTTACACAGCGCCATATCCTATCTCACTGGGTAGTTTTCTAAACTTGGGCCAGTATGTTCAATAATAAGATTTTTTGTCTGTACAAGTGGCCGTTTTCTTATATGTGTCAGTAACATGCAATAAGACCTGACAATAATGTTTCTAATAACTGTATCATGAATGTGTGTCTGTGCAGATAAAATAAAGAAGTTGGAGGATCAGAAATTTGAACTTGAGAAGCAACTGAAAGCTCTGAGCAAGCAGATAAAGGTAGAACATTTGTTACTGATTACAAGCACACACAAAATACAGTTTGTAATACGTCAGTTTATATGTATGTACTTGTATTGACAACAGTTTTTCATCAACTTGTATTGAGGGTGAGAAATGATTCAAACCTTTTTCACAGAACTCTGGAATACTCAGTCCACTTACATTGCAATTTTGCCTTGACTTTGTCTAAGAACATTAATGACATGTTAATGGTCTCTTCGTTCATGCAACCTTAGCCTTTGTGACCATGCAGAGAACTCTTAATGTTGTGTATGTATGAAAAAAAAGCACAACTGAGACTCAGGAGAAAAAAAGTATTTTACATTTTATGATATAAACATGTTTTTATTTTATTTATGGCCCTTATGTTCAGAGAAATACTTTATAGAGCTCAGAGAAGCCAAAATGTAATGTCCTCATTTCCGGACACAGGGTTTCAGGAGGTTAATAAAAAAACAGTGAAAATACCAAGTAGCCCCTTCAGTATGGGAACAAGACAGGGCCTTCTCCACTGATATGTAGAAGCAATACTTTGTGTCCAATCACCAGTCGAAGTGTGACCCGGTGTCGTGCATCTATTACCCATGAGTCAGTGTTGCTCTGTGTGGGTGACCCCGCCGTGACCCCTGTTTCCAGGACGAGACAGAGGAGTGGCAGCGCTTCCAGGCGGACCTGCAGACGGCCGTGGTAGTGGCGAACGACATCAAGGTGGAGGCGCAGCAGGAGCTGCGGGGGCTGCGGAGGAGGCTGCAGGAGGAGCAGGAGCACAGCGCCAAGCTGGCCGGGGAGCTGGAGCAGCTGCAGGGGAGCAGGTGCGCCAGCGGGGCGGCGCCAGAGAGCGCGCACGCAAACACGGGAGCGCGTACACGCTGAGACACGCACACGCAGCGTACACACACACGCAAACACGGGAGCGCGTACACGCTGAGACACGCACACGCAGCGTACACACACGCGCAAACACGGGAGCGCGTACACGCTGAGACACGCACACGCAGCGTACACACACGCGCAAACACGGGCGCACATACACACACAACACACACAAACACAGGTGTACACACAAACACACCACACACTCACAAACACGGGACCACATACACACACACCACACACTCACAAACACGGGACCACATACACACACACCACACACTCACAAACACAGAACCACATACACACACACCACACACTCACAAACACGGGACCACATACACACACACCACACACTCACAAACACAGAACCACATACACACACACCACACACTCACAAACACGGGACCACATACACACACACCACACACTCACAAACACGGGACCACATACACACACACCACACACTCACAAACACGAGAGCATGTACACACTGAGACATACACACAGCATACATACACACACAAACACGGGCGCACATACACACACACACCACACGGGAGCACATACACACACACACCACACGGGCGTACACACACACACACCACACACTCACAAACACGGGAGCATGTACACACTGAGACACACACACACACAGCATACATACACACGCAAACACGGGCACACGTACACGCTGTGAGACAAACACAGCATATACACACACTCACGGACGCACATACACACACACACCACACACTCATAAACACAGGTGCACACACACACGAACACAGGCTCACATACACGCTGAGACACACACCCGCACACACGCGCACACACACACACACACACTCTCTCACACATACGCACACACACAGCACTCTGCTAATTGCTTCTCTCTTAACACACACAGCTGGACCGGTTAGTAGGGCTTGCATTATCCAACAAAGAAAATCACTTCCATCTCATTATTGGGAAAACTTGGAATGCAATCAGTAATCTTTTGGATTACATAGAAAGTGTGAACACTAATACCAAAACATTTTTTAAATATCAGCACATGTTGAGGTTAGGTTTGGAATTGAATTTAACATTATACATAATAACATTTATTAATTTACCTATTCATCAAACTTTTACTTATGAATTTCTGTCACCACCTATGACAATGGAATTAAGTTATTAATAATTGCTCTTCCAAATTAATCCTGCTAAATCTGATATAATTCTTACGCGGTTTGTAAAGATAATACTTCAGTTCGCAAATGCTCCGATTCCCCCATCGCCATTCCCCTGTATTTGGAAACAAAAGAAAATGCAGGATTTGCAAACCCTACTAACACACTTCCTTTATCATGCAGTAACCCCTCCGATGCCCTGTTCTACTCCTGCACACTTTCAAACTGCACTTTCAAACTTTCCACTTTGTCCTTACTGCACAGGGTTAACACGGTAAACTTTCCAAGGCCATGAGAGTATACTTGAATTTACATTTTTATAGGTCTATGCATTAGTCTAGCCATACACTAGCCCCCCCATTGTCAAAATGGAGGTTTTCCTACCCACAAATGAACATACCCACTCACTGAGTCGTGTTCAGTTGTGCATCGTGTTACTTAGTCTTACTGCGTGATCTTAGTTTTTAACTGACTGTGAACAGGGTTTGACAGTGCTCTCATTTTGGGAGCATTTGCTCCTGAAAATTGATGTGTGCTAACTGGAAAAATCTATGTAGAAGCACATCTACTAATTTGGATGCATTGGTGTACTCCTTAATTGTTCACATTTGGAGTGCATGTGCTCTTTGGATAAAATGTTAGCATAGAGCCCTGTGTGAAAGTATTTTGCACTGTACGCTCTCAAGGTACGAAAAGTGCCTAAAAAGGTACAAAAGGTGCAAACCCTATGGGTGCATAACATTACATACTAATTTGTACCCAGAGAACATTGCTGTACTTTCAGGGTACATTTGGGAAATTTGATCCTTTAAGAACAAAGGATCTGAGAGTGTATGTATAAAAAACAACCACAACTTGAGACATAAAAATAAGTCATTGATGCTATTTTTCTAAGACTGAGGGGGCAGGTGGTGGGAAGAAAGAACTGCGTTCTCTTGTGATCGCTCTCTCAGACGGACGGGACGAGTTTAGCCAATGAGAAATGCTGTGCCGCGTCGTATAAAGCCCCGCCCTGGTGGTTGTCATTGTCGGCGTGGTGGTGGCTGTGTTGTGCCAGCTTGTGGTGTCCTGTGTGCCGACCGGCTAGGCTAGCGCTGTCTGTGGCACTGCTGTATTGTACTGTGGTGTGTCTGCTGCTAGCAGCCAGGCAGCGTCTGCATGAGGCATCAGTCCCGCACATAGCAATATTCACCGCTGCCATTGGTCAGCAGCACAAACCAATGGCGTAACACGGAGGGAAAGACAAGAGGTCCCTAATGCGGTATAGTCGTTAGCGTTCATCGGTCACTAGACCCGGAAAAGACCAGCGCGTATTTTGTCCCTGTGACGGACTAGCCGCTATGCTACCTCTCCGGCCACAGAAGCTCTCGAGGTGGGACTTTAGAGGATTTCCCCCGCTTGGCGTGACGCCTCTTAACGAAACGCAGGTAAGTTTCTCGCTGCTAGCTTCGCCGAACGCCGCCATGTAGAGGCGGGAGACGCGCGTTTTCGCGAACGCCGTCGCCGCGCAACTACATGGAGCCCCGGCGGAGCTTCTCCTGTTGTTTCCCCGCTTTGCATTGCCTTTGCTTCTGTGTGATTTTTTCTGCTATTGGCTGTCGATGCAACGCTGGTGCTGCTGTCATTTTCTTTGGGGGGGGCGGAGGCGGCAGTGCTTGTGTTTTTTTTTTTTTCACAACTCAATTCCACATTTCACTTTTAGCGCCACCTGCTGGACAACGAAGCAACTGCTTTACAGTCCCGTCTTTAGGCAAAATTGATGATCACCGACTTTTCCCAGAGTAGCCTCCACGCACTGCATGTTTTGAACTTCCTCGACGATATCTTTGTACACATGCATTGTGTGACATTATATATGGGTGATGTGTATCAGATACAGGAGCTTAAACACAGCCTATATATACCAAGGTTCAAACATGCACGACTGTGTTTAACTTTTACGAAATGCATGGTGGAAAATTGATAACGAGTCTTGTAGTTCTTGATAGCTGTCATAAATCAAGTAATTTATACTGGTGTATTGTTATAGTGCATTGATGAAAACAAGCATTTAAAAATATTTGGAGAAGCTTTGTTCTGTAAACACTTCATTCACAAAGGCTCATGTTTCTATTTTCTTTTTCAGATCCAGCACTGGTTCAGGTTAAATGTGCTGCAAAGCCCTATCAGGACATATCAGAAAACAGTATTACCGCTCAAGTATGACTTTACCAGTATTATATTATGAAAGGAAGAGTTGTTGAATGAAAATGTGTACTTCAAGAGTAATACTTGTCACTGAAGGTAAATACCTGGAGAACCAGGCTAAATGGTGACCGATGGATGGGCCCAAGACCCTTGGCATCAATCAATATTTACACCAAATATGTTTGAGGGATTGATATTATCACATTTGTGCTGGAACTTTCCAGAATTAAGGCCAGTGGAGAGCTGGTTTTGGGAAAATAAAAAACATCAAGGAACTTGAAGGAAAAGCTGAAATGTTATTAGATTTTTTTTTCTTTTATATGATCGATGAGTTTCTGTTCCTATGTTTTAAAGCTTCATTGCCTCTTTATGTGTGTAATAACTGCCATAATCCATCTATGACCAGGTCTACAGATGCATTTTTCACACTGGTAGAATCTGTGCTAAAATTAATGCTGTCTTGTTAATATTTGCATCTTACTTATATTCCTTTTTAACATCGGCACATTTTGTGCTCTTTGTTCGCATCTAACTGTTCTGAAAATGTTTGGTGATGTTTACATTAGCAGATTAAAGCCAACGATCTCATTGTTCTCTTTTGAAAGGAGCCTTCTCAGTATCTGCTTACCTGAAGTTACTGAAGGTCCCAGTCATGAGAAAGTGAACAAAATTTGTACACTGCAGAAATGGAAATTAATTTTCATTGTTCACCTTCTTGTTTTTTCTCTTTCATTTCTTCAAATGGGGCTGCCTGTTTTTCTATTTGACTGCTTGTGTCTGCTGTTGAACAAGGCTCGTGCCACTAGGTGTCGCAGTTTGAGAGAAAGTCAACAGAAACGGGCACAGGCTGGGGGTGTAATGCATAATGACTTGGGGGAAGCAGATAGCTCTTACAGTACAAGAACTAGCACTTTCTTCATAGTGTATAAAAAGTCAAATTAACTGAGACGAGGAGGCAATCTATGAAGGTTAAAAATTTATCAAAGATAAATCTTCTTTGTTTTATATTTCAGCAGTGTGCCAAAAGTACCTCCAAACGAAAAAGTAATTTAAAGTGAAATGCTGAGCCAGTCAGGGACAAATGTGTAAATGAGAGAAGGAAAGCTTTAATTATTTATAATCAACTTTTGTGAGAGTACTATACTTATATAGTAAGAAATACAGTTCCTTAATACTCTAGTAATCTCAGATCTAGGATTTGCTTTAATGCATACTATGTAAATACGATTGCATAATATCTTTTCTTATTTTGCCATGCAGATGTAATGATAACAGTGTGACAACTGTCTTGTTTTAACATCACGCAGTAGTCTTGAATATTGTTGTTTTAACACCAGTAATGCATAAATGCCATTGGATTAGTTCACGTATGTTGGTTCGCATATTATCCTAGGAGAAAATGATTGAATACAGATATGACACATTCACCCAGGTTAAATGCGCCAAGACCCTCCATACGTCATAACCTCTGCAGGGAACACTATACACGCATATGTACGCTCATTGCCGGTCTTTCCACTGTAACATTAACCTAAAGGTTAATATCCAATTTTGATGTAACAAAACGCATTCGAATCCAGCTAGTGCTACGTTAGCATAATTATAACGGTGTCTGAACTGCGCATGGCTCGCGCAGGAACAGAGCAAATACAAACACGATCATGAAGTGGAGTCACGCTGTGGTGTCTGCTGTTGAGCTCACCGGCGGTTTTCCCGTCACATACCTCACGTCGCGCACGTTCCTCGCGTCTGTCAGGTCCCCGGCGTGGGTCCCTGGAGCGTAAGTTACGTGCGTGACGTCATTCTCCGAACGCTGCTCTCCTACTCTGCGCGTCAGCAAAGGTGCGCGCGATGCGTGCGATCCTGGCCACTGAGGAGCTTTGAGACTGACGAGGGGATCAGGGAACGTGCCACAAGTTAATAAGCCATATATTGAAGCTGTGGTCTCAAAATTGTTGCCATGGAGGGCCATGTGTATGCAGGTGTTCATTCTAACTAATTAATGCTGCCTTAATGAATTCCAATTACTCATTCAGCCAGAGGCATTTACAGTGCAGTCCTTACGTGTTTAGACACTGATACAATTTCCATTCTTTTAGCTCTGTGCTAAAAATAAAACAATGAATATGAGGTTAAAGTGGAGACTGTCACCTTTTTGTTTGAGGGTGTTTACATCCATATCGGGTGATCCGTGGATTGCATCCCTTTTTATATAGTTCCCTCAATTTTAGGGGACCGAAAGTAATTGGACAGTTTGATTCTCAGCCGTTTCTGGTTAATGAAGTGCATTAAATTGCTTCCTTTGTGCATGTATAATTAAGCTTTCAGTATCTGGTCTTGATTCTAGGAGTTTGATTGCCTGTTATTGGCATTTGTCAATGTGGTGATCAGAGTTGTGCCAATGACAGTTAAGGAAGTAATTATGAGGCTGAGAAATAAGATTTAAAAAAAATAGCCAAAATCTGTTTGGAACATCCAAATTCTTACGGACTGCACTGCATTAAAGCATGGAATATAAGCAACAGTTGTTATTTAGACTACACAAATATCACATTTCACTTTATATACATTATGAGCAATCCTGCAGCCCAAATTCAGCAAATAATTAGACTAATTATATATGATCAAGAACTGAGGGTAGAATAAAAACCACAGTCCTCCATGGCACTGAGTTTGATACCACTGTATTACAGTGTAGTAATAACTTCATTAATAAGCCATTCAATTTGCCTCATGTCCTTGAGTGCCGCTATTTCGTATGGCCTTTAAAGCTCATTTTTTAAAAGTTGGCAAGATTTAATTGCAGGATAACTATTTACCCCCTACATGTATTTATTTGTCTTTAAATAGTAAAATGCCATGATATTTCACTCTATTGCTGCCAATAAACCACAGGGTCAACCGTTGCTTCAGGAGAGACCAAAATGACAAAGTTCTGAGTCATCACCCGGTTTACATGGTATATATTTCTAATTATGACTGCCATTTGATAAATCTCAGGTTATCAATAAGGTCAAAGCTGTTAAGCGCATATAATTGTGTAGATGCCAGGATTTTCAAAATATCAGAAATCAGGTTTGCTGGTGTCAAAAGCTGAGTACTGTAAAACCTTCTGCCAAAAAAAGAATCTTTCTTCTCCTTAAAGAAATTTAACATTCCATGGACCCGTTACTGCAGGGGAGAAAATGTGAGAAATTATTTATGTATCATAATCTGTGTGAGGGACAACTTTGATAACCGTGACACATCTATCCAATGCTGTTTATCAGGAAAGTAAAATGTAATGTAAATATTGTATGTGTGTATATTCATTTGATCTTTTATGTCGTTCTGTGATCAATAAATTATAAACCTGTCTTCAATCTGCTGTGTGTTTGGCTGTTATTTTCTTTGTTAACAGATTGTGTTGGCGGCAGTGGCTGATTCTCTTGTCTTTCCTGCTGTATACCTGTAGCTTTCCATCCTTCTAGCAACAGTATTATTGCTAAGACCATCATACTTCAGGTTCCATCGAGAACAGTGGTTCAAAAATATTCAGAGCCTCAGCCCCAGTTAATAAGAGATTGTTTGAATCTGTGTGACCCCACAGATTTTTTCCTAGTGATGTTCCAAATAGTTTTTTTTGGTAAGCATATTGTTTGGCCTAATGTCTCTTGACAGTTTTTTTCTTATTTCTCTGCCTCATAATGGCTTCATTGACTTTCATTGGCACTGTGGTCCTCATGTTGACAAATGCCAATAACAGACTCCAAAGGCAAATAGAAGCCTTGTCGCTTTCTTATACATGCATGAAGGAAGCGATTAAATACACCTGTCTAATCAGAAACAGCCAAGAAGCCAGCTGTCCCAATTACTTTTGGTCCCCTAAAATGGGGAGACTATGAAAAGTGATGTAATTCCTTCACGGATTACCTGATATGGATGTGACTGTCTGCCCTTTAACCTCATTATTCATTGTTTAATTTCAAATCCAATGTGTTGAACTACAGAGCGAAAATAACAGAAATTGTACCACTATCCAAATAATTAGGGACTGTTTGTTGTACCTCAACAAAGCATGTAAATGTTGATCTGTTTTAATACTGTGTATACATGAGAGCAGCTGCATCTGCCACTTTAACTAGTGTGCTGACGTAACTGTTCTTCAGTCTCTCGGCCCCTGGGTCCCATTGCGCAGTTTGGGAATCGTGGACTTGCATAAGTGTATGCAATGCAAAACAATTGACTTGGCAAGACTGTGTGCCACGGTCTGTAGAGTGCCTCTCTGAAGGCACATGCTGTACGATTCCCTCGTGCTTTTGGGGGTTTGATTCCCTCGCCACTCTGCGCTGTGATCCCTTCGCTACCTCCAGACCTTAGAATTACAAGGTTCTAACTGACATTCTTCGACAAAAATAAGTTAGTCATAAATATGTTGTTATTACGGCACTAAATACGGATTACAAGTATGAACACATGCAAAATGTATAAGCTTGCTGATATCCTTGGAGCCCATTCACTTTGGTGTCTTTGGAGCTGAAATATCTCAAAACCACCAAGAATGCAGATAGAGCCTTATAATTCCAAAAGTTAAAATGTATAAATACTGTACATACATATGGGCAGACTCTCCACTCTCTTTTTAAAAGAAGTCTGTCATTGCCAGCTGTAGTTTTGTGTTATGCCGTGAGACTTTAAATGAATATCTAAACATATAAGATTTATTTTATTTATGTCCCCGCAATCAGTGTCTTGGCGTTCTGCCCGGGGTAATGTGTGGTGTGAGGAAGCTGAATGAAGTACCCTATGGAAGGCCCTTAACAAAGTGCTGGATATGTGCTACAGTAGGTGCACCGAAGCACTAGCCTGGGGCTTATGTTTCCCTGGGGAGTCACTCTAAACGACCTATTAAAGCCGTTGTATTTCTATGTAAAGAATAGCAAATTGGCGTTTTTTCAATTTACAAATGTTGTTCTTTGTATTTATTATCACCACAGCATTTATAATAATTTGGTATTTAGCTGACTGTTTTATCCAACGTGACTTACAGTTGATTAGACTAAGCAGGGTTTGGGGCCTTCCTCAAGCTGTGTGGATCTTATCGTGGCCACGCCGGGGCTTGAATCACCATTGTCCAGGTCCCAGTCATGTGCCTTAGCCACTAGGCTACAGGCTGCCCCCTTTTTAAAGAAATTGAGTAAATATAAATAAGTAAGCAGGCATCCCACCTCTTCCAGAACAGTCCGGGAGTGTCCTGGAATTTGTGACCTGCTCCCTGATAAACGCGAGAGGGCAGAAATCTCCTGCACATCAGCAATGCACAACACACAGGCTGAAATGAAGTTTAGAAATCAGCATTATCCCGTTGCAGATTTTCACAAGAAATTACAAACTAAGGAGATAAAAAGTTCAGGGGAATCCCCGCAGGTTGCATCGGGAATTATGAATGCAGCCCACCACCTCCCCCGCTTCCTGGTCACATATATCATATTTGCAGGGGGATCTCCCCCCACACACCCCGCCCCCTGGTGGGTCTCCTGAAAATAGTTTTTGCAAGGGTGGGATGTCTGAATAAGTGTCTGACTTATAAGTGAGTAAATCTAAAAATGAATGATACATCGTCTACGATGTTTGCTTAAATGAGTCATCCTGTATTGCAACCTGCAATGTTTTCTTAGACTATTTAATTTAGAAAATGTGGGGACACGGGCTTGCCTGACTCACTTGCAGTGAGCTTGGAGTTCAGTGAGCTTTATTTTTAAGTTTTTCAGTTTTGACTTTCATGTGGCGAGTGGATTGAGAAGATTGACAAGATTGAACCCCTCTTACACATCTTGGCACATCTTGAAATTAGTCAAACTGTCTCACCTAATTGGCAATTTTGTTGTCTTATTGAGCAAAATATTTACTGTCAAAGAAGACTAAATATAAGACTAAAATACAATTTGAGATGGTGGTATTGTTTTCAGTGCGCTTCAGCGGTTTCTGCCGCTCGGTAAACGGCTGTCTCCCTCCCGCTGTCCCAGGTCAAAGGGCGAGGAGGCGGGCTCCCCGGACGCGGACAGCGCCCCCCACTGGTGCGGGATCTCCATGAGCCAGACGTCGCCCCCCAACGGCGGCGAACACGGAGCCACCGTCAAATCGCTCATCAAGTCCTTCGACTCGGCCGTGCAGAGTGAGCGACGCCCGGCGGCGGGGACGGCCCCAAAATATTTAGATAGCGGGCGGCTTCCTGCCGCGCCTGTATCGGGGAGGAACACTGGGTGTCCCGTGAGAAAATGTATCAAGGTACCAGACAGAACCGGAGACCTGGCACAGGAGTGGGTACGGACTCTCTGTCCTGAACCAGAAATTGATGGGGTCAGGAAGGGAGGCGGTGATTGTTTTAACTTATCACAGACACAAAGTGAAGCGCTCTGCTGTTTGTACTGGGAGGGCCTGTATGTGAGAACTTTAGGAAAGATGTGAAAAATATGGCGGTAAATCTCGAAGGAGAGCTGGCCGTTGTGTGATAACGGTTCGCACCGCTTCTCACACCGGTTTTAGGCGTTGCGTTGCGTGACACGTAATTACACCCTGCACGCTTGGAAGGCCCTGTTCCCATCAGTGTTGAAACACAGAGAGAATCCCACACCCTGTGTCTTGCCTCTCATTAACTCCCCCACAAGCTAGACCAAGTGCTGAGGAAGACCAAGCTCATTTTTGTGAAACAGTTATGTCAGTCTTAGGTCTCAGTTGTAAAAGCGAAGTACCCATGTCTCCTGTCGATGTTTCATAGGTGGGTTCAGTACATAGAGTAGCGGGAGTGTCAGTCAGCATTCGTTGTAGGGGAGAACCTGCAGGTTCACTGCCTCCTTTGTGTGTGTGTGTGTGTGTGTGCGTATGTGTGTGTGTGTGTGTGTGTGTGTGTGTGCGTGTTTCACAGGTGGGCCTGGACACACTGTACAGGTGCACTCCTCCCCCAGAAGTCCCCTGAGTGGCATCCCAGTCCGCACGGCCCCCGCGGCTGCAGTCTCCCCCATTCAGGTGGGTCTGTCTCCCCCAGCCTACACCGAACCACCACCTACACCCACCTCCATCACCCCCAGCCTGCACTACACCTAACCGCCACCTAGACACCCACCCCCATCACCCCCAGCCTGTACTACACCTAACCATCACCTACACCCACCTCCATCACCCCCAGCCTGCACTACACCTAACCGCCACCTACACACCCACCCCCATCACCCCCAGCCTGTTGTCGAGGACCCGGCCCTAGGCCCCCTGATGAGAGATTGACGGGGGATGGGTTCAGAAGGAATGCATTGTTAACCCCTCGCACACGCCATCGAGGTGGTAGTAAGAACGCCCGTAAGAAGAAAAATATGTGGTACAAGATAAATGTACAACCGTATATGGATACTGAGGAGTCTGAAGTCAGAGGACTTAGATTTAGGGTTTTAAAGAGCAAGGTTAAAGTTCTGACTGAGAATACCCAAACCCTACAGGGGAGGGGCACAATGCCTGGCTAAAGAAAAACAAAAATAAGGAAAACGGAAGGGATGTCAATACCGAGAGAAGATTAAGAGGCTTCAAGGGCCTTCCTGATTATAGCACAAATAATTTATCGGATAGATTCAAAGGACTGACTATAGAAGAGTTGGTGGATGATTTACACTCAGCTAGGATGTCCTTTGTAGATCCCTTAAGGCGCCACTGAGAGCGGCACCTGAAGAGTGTGTTGAGATGGTGGAGGGCACTAACTTCTGGCTTGTATGAAGTCAAAGTTTGGAGAGAGTCCAAGGAGAGATTATGACAGGGAGACAAATACCAGTGATGAATAGGTTCATTAAAAAATTACATAAGAGCTAGTGTTTTTCCACTCGTATATTAAGATGGTGGAAATTCCCAAACCGGAGGGGCACATGAGATAAAATATTGGGGAAATTTCTTTTGAGGTATGAGAAAATGACAATTGGAAAAACAGAAATAATGAATATAGTCATTAAAAAACAAGTTACATAAGAGATAAATGTCTTCCCGCTTGAAATATTGGGGACATCTGTTATCAAAAAGGTAAACTTTTGTATGCAAAAAAGATATATAAGGAATAAGCTTTTAGACCTTAGGGTGGGATCTTAGAATTTTGCTTCAGAAGATATCTACGAGCTGTTGAAGAGAGAGCAACACAAGACAGCTGTAGTCAAGCTGGAGTGGCGCGCTCCCTCTGCGCGCCACTCCAGGATATGGATATGGAGAGAGGAGTGACGTACGCGGTGCGGACTCAGCCCAAGAGTTATGGCAGCAGGACTGATGTCGAAGAGGTGTTCACGCGCATCCCTCATCATACAGAAAAGCTGGTGAAAGAGTTAAAGGCCTTTTACGACATGCTTGGAGCCGTGAACTGCACCTGGAGGCCAACAGACGGGATGCGGGGTTCCTCCATGCTACAGAACACCTTCCTGCTGGACCCACGCAAGAACCTGAAGCCTCCCCCCCCCTAACCTCAGTGTCAGTGAGGAGAGGCATATGCTGCGGCTGCACTGCAAAACCCCCGACGTGTTCGAAGACATACCAGTGCACATCCCATACAACTGGCAGGAGAAGTACGAAGTGCAAAGTCACGTCTTTCGAAAGTCTGGGTCCTGATCCTGCCCCAGATTCCCAAACCAATGCAGCTGTTCAAAGAGCTCATCAACAGCAAGGAGGAGGGATCAAATCCCACAGAAAACGAGCTGGCTATATTTAAGACATGGGTGGTAATTATAATCTATATTACTTGTAGAAGTAGGAAAAGTAATACATAGAAGTAATACATTATAAGTTTCCTTTTATTTTTATGTTTTTTATTTCTCATTAAGATACTATATACGATATAAATAAGTAGTAGACTTTAGGGGTGTTCGTACCCATTGTATTAATGGAAGTTCAGTAGCTTTTATCTCCGTGAAGGGGGAGCCATAAGATAAGGTAAAGGCCAAAGAGGAGGATGGATATTTGAGGGGTGTACCTTAATTTTTAAACATCATAGGTGGAAAGGTAAATTAGAAAGAGCTAAAGGGGTATATGTAACTTGCATGTGATTAGCAAACTGCAAAAGATGATATGTACACTGTAATCTGTATAACTCTATTCTTTTGATTGATTATAATAAAGTATATCTTACTATAATCATATGTGATAAAGATTCTTTAGAGGAATACATTGAATACAGGACATCGAATACCAGATTTGCATCACACCCTTCACTTCGAGACTGGGCTGGAAGTTCAGTAGAACTTACCAGGGCTCCAGGACTTTCGGAGTACTTGAGTTCGTCCCCGAGACACCTCCTCGTGGGGTACTGCTCGTGGGAACGTGAGGTCTGAGCTCGGCAAGGGGTCCGTGGCTCACGACAATTTTGGCGCCCAACGTGGGGCACGAGTAGTTGAGAACTGCTCACGGCCTAGTGAGGCACTGCCCGAGTAGATTCCTGCTCGAGGGGCTCGAGTCGATTACTGGCACTGACGAGAAAGGTGATAGGCACCTAAGTAGTGAAACCGTAATACTCGAACTCGAAAGGAATCGAGAAAATATAGAATAAGCTACAATATTAGAAGACTGTATAGGACAGTAAATTCTAATAAAGTAGGGACTAAACAAGTCGTGTCTCCGACAGAGGGAGAGGCGTTGGTTCAAAAAATACATGAAGAGAATGGACATTTCTCTTTTAATGTAATTAAGAAACAGAATAGGTTACATATACCC
This sequence comes from Conger conger, assembly GCF_963514075.1. NCBI lineage: Eukaryota > Metazoa > Chordata > Actinopteri > Anguilliformes > Congridae > Conger > Conger conger. Next base: position 48,737,348 of record NC_083766.1, on the reverse strand, counting down.
AAGATTCGTGCACTGGGTACACCCTTATCCATCCTCTGCGGCAAGGTATGGGAAGACAGGTTCTAGCCAGGCTAGAAAGATTGGCAGGCTCTCCTCGATGGAAGGAACAGTTTCCTGGTTACACGATGCATCCCTGAACCTGAAGGGGGTGAAGTTTCGAAGATGTAAGAGACATTGCCCATTTCACGCTGCGAGGAGGCATGCGTGAATGACTGGAATGCGTCTGCTTCAACATGAAGACAACGGACTTTGGATACGAGGCTCCTATTGGTTGCACTGTACTACACCTAACCATCACCTACACCCACCCCCATCACCCCCACCCTGTACTACACCTAACCACCACCTACACACCCACCTCCATCACCCCCAGCCTGTACTACACCTAACCACCTACACTTTTCACTATTCACAAATATACTCTACTATTTCACTTGTCAAGCAAACCGTTACTTAAAACAAGCTAATATTTTTGAATTGAAAGAAAAAAACAAGATCTTAAGTCTTATTAAAAGACTAAAACGCTTGTTATGACAGTGATATTTTGTACACTTAAACCTTATCGCCATCTACACTTTACCTCCACCTTCTCATTTTCATTTTTCCGTCTATTACTAACACATTCCGGACATCTAACTGTCAACAAGAGGCTCTTTCAAACTGCCACTTTGATGTTGATGTCACTTTGTTATTAGCTACTGGTATTGGTTTCATGGATTAACCTTTTTTTTGTCTTGACTCAAGACAGATAATGAGCACTTGATTAAAACATTCAATGTTTTTCATCATAAATCTTTTTTTCTACGACCTGACTCTACCCAACCCATCTCTATACTAAAATTAACCCCATTCTATCAATTTAAAAACTTTGACTAAAAACAGTAAATAAAAGGCACTTCAAACTATTCTGTATGTACCAAGTCGCAAAATTGTAACTTCGATTTTTTTTAAAGGACATTGCTCTGAAAAATCATTTGTTCCCTTTCTGATTGCCTCTATTAGTGCCTATTTGACATGTTTTCGCATCTTTCTAGAAAGTGAGTAAACTTGAGTAAACACAAATCACATTTTCAAGCATGAACTGCTCTTTTGTGGTCCTGCCATTGGTTTCAATTCAGAACTTTGATTTGGCCACTCCAAAATGCTAATTTTGTTTCTTTTCAGCCATTCAGTTGTGGGCTTGCTTTTGTGTTTTGGATCATTGTCTTGCTGTGTAACCCAATTATGCTTCAGCTCACGGACAGATGAACTGACTTTCGGTGTAAGACTTTTCTCGTACAGAGCAGAGTTCATGCTCTCTTCAATAATGTCAAGTCTCCAGGCAGCATCATTTAAATGCACATGTTTTTGTTTACTAATAGTACAGTTTGTCTAAAGATCTGAGAGCATTCAGTGTGACACATATGCAATAATAGAGGAAATCAGGAAGGCGGCAAAAACACCCTATCTTCCCTTTTCTTGTTTCCCTTTTCTTTTGCTTCCCCTTATTTCTTTATCCTTTCTTCACTCTTTTGTCCTTCCCTTTTCTCTTTCTCTAATTTGGCTCATCACCCCTCAACCTGTCAAAGCTTTTCCAGCGTCATATCATACCATCTGTACCTATCAATACCCCTGGGCGGCCATGGTATCTATTACACTGTGAAGTTTTAGTACACTTAAGTTAATGTTCTACATCAAAATCCTTCTCTTTTAGTCCAAAAAACTGTATTGGGCAGTGCCAAAAAATGTTTGGTAATGATTCTATATCACCCTGACAAAACTACACATTAGAGATGGTTAAAAGGCCCATGTCTAACATTTGTTATGTAGCTGAGATGCTAATACTGTAGTTTTAACTGAAGGGCTCGCATAAAAGATTAATGGTTGTTTTGTATTTCACTTCATATATCAAATGCCAGGGGAGGGATGTATCAAATAGCTGTCCCCATTTATATAGAATTTTATATGGTCAATCAAATACACCTTTGGTTTTTAAGTAAAAACAATAAATTCCTTTGTTTATATTGTCATTTATTGTTTTTGTAGGGCTTGCAGACCATTAATATGGGAGATGCCTTAGCTCATTCCCTTTTTCATTTCTGTGGCAGGGATGTAAGCAGTTGATTATAGCTCGGCATTGAAGCAACTTCTCCATATACTTTGGTCATTTGGTTATATAAGTGTATATTCTTCATTTGATATATAATAATACAAAATAATAAAGATAAAATAATACAAAAATAAATGTGTTTCATGAATATTGGTTTATTATCTATAACTATATTTGTATTAAACAATATAATCTGTTGAAATATTTGGTATATTTTGTATGGGGCATGGTATTGGAATTGTAAGCAACTTCGTATGGGTTAGCATTCATTTCATAAACCACAAAATGGATAGCATCAATCTGTAAAAATGTCACCCAAATGAAGGGATAAACTTGAGTATGCGATCTGCTACCAAACCAATCAAGATGATTTCATAAAGAGAATTCATATTTTAATATTCAGCAATTGTATACATTCATATTCAATATCAGTATCCAAATTACCCAAACAATTTTCAATTGAGAAAACACTTTATTAGGTATTTACTAGACTTCTTTTTTAGACTTATTCGTCTTCTACTGCTGTAGCATATCCACTTAGAGTTATGATGCGTTGTGTGTTCAGAGATGCTCTTCTATATGCTGTTGCGTGGGTTATTTTTGTTACTGTCACTTTCGTGTCAGCTTTGACCAGTCTGGCCATTATACTCTCACCTTTTGCCTGCAGAACTGCTGCTCACTGGACGTTTTTTGTTTAGTGCACTATTCTCTGCTAACTCTTGTGCGTGAAAATCACAGGAGATCAGTGGTTTCTGAGATACTTAAACCGACTGGCACCGACAATCATTCCACGGTCACTTAGATCACATTTCTTCCCCATTCTGATATTTGTTCTGAACAACAGCTGTACCTCTTGACCACATCTGCATGCTTTTCTTTTATACATTTAGTTTCTGCCACATAATTGGCTGATATTTGCATTAACTGTTGTACAGGTCTAATAAATTGATCACTAAGTGTATGTATGCGTGCAACAAATTGAAGTAAAAAAATGTTTTGGCTCATCCATGAAACATTTTTCAGTGAGTGTTTTTCGTCCAGGTTTCCGGAGTTTGGCATAATACTTTTGTTTTATTATTTTAGTTTCATAAAATGAGTGTTATATTTTTTCACAGAGGCTGTCTTCCATCAAGCCCCTTTCTAAAACCCTGGAAAAAAGGATCAACCATGGAGATTTCTCTCATCCAGGTGTGTGGTATCTCCTTATTGTGCATATGATATGTACATGAATGTACTTGTACCATATCAAAGTACATTTGCTCATATAATAAACACTTTCTGATTAAAAGGCAGTTGTGCAGGGGTATTTACAGAGTTCTGGCCCTTTAAAGCTGCATGACTCAGTATTCACAGATGGCTCAAATTCCTATGTTTATTCTCAGTGATTTTTGGGTCAGTTCTGCCAAAATAATTATTGTCAGAATAAAGCATCTGGATTTATAATTATTTGCTTTATGACTACGACTACTTCTAAGAATATTACTACAAATAATACTAATAGTAATAAAATGTATTTAACCTAGCTCCCGTGACTCAACACTTCCCCCAAAGATTTTAAAATATTAGTTCATATTTCAACAAATCTCAAATTCTAGTCCATTCATTTTAAGATTCATATATTTGCATGTGCTATACAGTAATTGTTAATTTGACCAGAAATGGTCCAGCTGCGTGGTACATTATGAACCTTTGCCCATTGCAGTTTCTCCTGTGTTCGGTGTTGTTTTCCATGCTGTATGGTACGACGTGAACCTTTGCCCATTGCAGTTTCCCCTGTGTTTGAAGGATTTACAATAAGAACCTGCTTCCGTCATGATTTCTCCTGTGTCTGAAGGATTTACGACCTGTTCCTGTCACGGTTGTTTTTCCTGCATTTGGTGTTGTCTCTCTGCCGCGTTGTGCAGTAAGAACCCGCTCCCAGTGCCACCGTGCTTCCAGAACCTGGAGTTCTTACAGTAACCGCCCGCCACAGGTCCTAGAGACCCGGTTGTCCTCAAACGAGGTCAGCAGGGTCTGGGTGTGTTTACTCAGGCCTCCCGCCCGCTCGCCTGGCCAGACAGGAGATTACGGCACCCTGTGGGTACAGACGCGGAGGAGGGCCGCATCGACCTCATCGCTTCTCCACATCTCTGGCACTCTTTATTAATCACTCTTACTAAATCACTCGGGCCCTCGGTCTGCGGCTGATAGCATAACTGGATTGTTCTCAGTGGCCATAATTTGTGGTCACAATATCTTTGGAGACCAGAGTACTCCAGCACATTCAATACTTATAATTGTAAGTAGTTTTATAGGAAACGGAGATGTTCTCTAGTTGATGGTGACGGTTGACTCTCTATACTCCCCTTCAGAGAGTGGGTGCTTATCTTCACCGTACTTTTTCCATTTCAAGAAAACGGCTGAAGTGTCTAAAGTACCTGTTTCTGCGGTCACATCGGCACTCTCGGTAACTCGATTGTGGCATTTTGCAGTGTTGCAGCAGTGTTGGATTTCACTGGAGTGGTTTGATCTCATTTGGCTGGTCCTTGTGAGAGGGCCTTCTCTCAGAAGCAGGGTGTCAATGCTGAGTCTCTGGGTGTTGCAGTAGCTCATTTGGGACTGTTGCAGTTGTATCCGTTTCAACTATATTCTATATTGTACTGTATTTGCATTGCTTACTGACTTGGCCTATTTGTATACTAGAAGTAATATTCATGGCAATGTTAATTAATGTAATGTGTTGTATTGTAATGTAATGTATTGTAATGTGTTGTGTTGTGTTGTATTGTAATGTAGTGTTATGTGTTGTATTGTAATGTATTGTAATGTAATGTGTTGTGTTGTATTGTATTGTAATGTAATGTATTGTATTGTATGTGTTGTATTTTAATGCAATGTGTTGTATTGTATTGTAATGCAATGTGTTGTATTGTATTGTAATGCAATGTAATGTTGTGTCTGCAGACAGGCTGACGGGGCCGGGTGAGGAGCTGAAACCCAGCAGCCTCATGAGGAAGAGCCCGTCCCTGGAGTCCGTCATCAAGACCCCGGCCACCCTGAGCAGCCGCACCTCCTCCTTCAGCTACAACAAGGCCAACAGCAAGCTCAGGTGGAGCTCCCCACTCTGGCGCTCAGACATACACATACACACACACACACACACACACACTCTCACACACATACACACCACACACACACTCACACACACACACACCCATACACACACACACACACTGACACAGACACACACACACATACCACGCACACACACACACCACACACACACTCTCACACACATACACACACACATACCACGCACACCCACACCACACACACACTCTCACACACATACACACACACACACACGCACTCTCACACACATACACACCACACACACTCACACACACACCCACACACCACGCACACACACACCACACACACACTCTCACACACATACACACACACACACACACTGACACAGACACACACCACACACACACACACACACACACACATACCAAGCACACACACCACACACACACTCTCACACACACACACCCACACACATACACACCACATACACACATACAATGGTGTGAAAAAGTGTTTGCCCCCTTCCTGATTTCTTATTTTTTTGCATGTTTGTCACACTTAAATGTTTCAGATCATCAAACAAATTTAAATATTAGTCAAAGACAACACAAGTAAACACAAAATGCAGTTTTTAAATGAAGGTTTTTATTATTAAGAGAGAAAAAAAACAACTGCAACAACTGCAATCAAGCGTTTGTGATAACTTGCTCTTGGGGTCATTTTGGTCGGCTGGCCACTCCTGGGAAGGTTCACCACTGTTCCATGTTTTCGCCATTTGTGGATAATGGCTCTCACTGTGGTTCGCTGGAGTCCCAAAGCTTTAGAAATGGCTTCATAACCTTTTCCAGACTGATAGATCTCAATTACATGTCTAGGTTTTGAGGATCATTTGGTCTACTTCACTTTGTCAGGCAGGTCCTATGTAAGTGATTTCTTCATTGAGAACAGGTGTGGCAGTAATCAAGCCTGGGTGTGGCTCGAGAAATTGAACTCAGGTTTGATAAACCACAGTTAAGTTATGTTTTAACAGGGGGAGCAATCACTTTTTCACACAGGGCCATGTAGGTTTGGATTTTTTTTCTCCCTTAATAATAAAAACCTTCATTTAAAAACTGCATTTTTTGTTTACTTGTGTTGTCTTTGACTAATATTTAAATTTGTTTGATGATCTGAAACATTTAAGTGTGACAAACATGCAAAAAAACAAGAAATCAGGAAGGGGGCAAACACTTTTGCACACCACTGTACACTATACAGTTTTAATTGTTTTATCCAAAGCCACCTACAGTTGATTAGACTAAGCAGGTGACAACCGTCCTTGGAACAATGTAGGGTTAAGGGCCTTGCTCTGTGTGGACTCCAGGACTGGGACCGACATTCCGGTCCCAGTTATGTACCTTAGCCACAAGGCTACATGTTGCCCCTGGTGATGAGGAATGCCTGGTATTTGGCAGACATAGTGCTTGAAGTTCTGCCCAACGAGTTAAGTCTTTGTCTCATCAGACCGGAGAATCTTTAAATGCTGTTTGGCCAACTCCAAGTGGGCTGTCATAACTCAAGAGTGGCTTCCGTTTAGCCGCTCTACCATAAAGGCCTGATTGATGGAGTGCTGCTGAGATGGTCGTCCTTCTGGCAGGTTCTCCCATCTCTGCAGAGGACTTCAGAAGCTCTGTTCGAGTGACCGCTTGGGTTCTTGGTCACCTCCCTGATCAATGCCCTTTTTTCCCGGTTACTAAGTTTGGCTGGATGGCCAACTCTAGGAAGAGTCCTGGTTGTTCCAAACTTCTTCCATTTCACAATTATTGAGGCTAATGTGCTCCTGGGTGCACTCATAGCTTTAGAAATGCTTTTATACCCTTGCTCTGATCTATGCCTTGCCACAACTTTATCGCTGAGGTCTACAGAGAATCCCAGTCATCCAATCTATGTCCAATCAATTGCCGCAGGTGGACTCCAATCAAGTTCTAGACACATCATCAGGGATAATTAAAGCAAACAGGATGTACCTGACCACAATTTGGAGTGCCACAGCAAAGGGTCTGAATACTTATGTAAATGAGTGATTTCAGTTTCTGATTTTTTAGAAATCTTCTAAAAACATGTTTTTACTTCTTTTTTTTAAATTATGGGTTATTGACTGTAGATTGCTGGGCAAAAAATTAAATCCATTTAAAATTACATCTACAACACAACAAAGTGTGCAGAAAGTGAAGGGGTCTGAATAATATCTGAAGCCACTGTATATATACATGTAATTCATCTAAGTATGATAACCCAGGTATGATTGGACATTGTAAATTCGAAGCAAAAGAAAATATAGGGATAGAAATTTAATTTTGTGGGCAGGGGGCTGGGATCTGCTGATCAGCCGGAGAAGAATATTTTTAAAGCTTTAAATTGTCTAAGGGTCTATATTGTGTGCATACATTTATGTATTGTATTGAGTACATATTAACAAAATGATATAGCAGCATGCTAGGTTGACATGTAATACTATGTAATTACAATGTATTAAGCTTGTACCTACTATGCTATTACCCGCTCACTATATAATATAGTGATTGAACTGCTGAATAGTCATAGCCTTTACTCTACCCATTATTATCGCTCCACACATCTGCTTCTAGCCTGTAGGATTCTAATCACAATCCCATACTCACAACCCAATAATGTTGTTTCTCCACAAATGAGACATTGTACCGCTATTGTCATTGCTTACTCGAGAGATGTATAATACTTATTTTGTCAAAGGTGAAAAGTATTTGGAAGGTATGTTTTTGCTTAGTTTAGTTGAAGGGATGGGTATATGTTGAAGGGATGGGTATCAATTCTCAGTAATTCCGACTGAATATGCCCATGCTTACTACTTTAACCTTTTAATGTTCTACTTTAACCTGTTTGGTAGAGCACATTTTGAATTTTTCCATTGCTTTTTTCTTGGTGAGCGCATTAAAAGGTTAAACACTATTGAAGCTTTAAATTATGTCATTGTTTCTCTTTTCTCATTTGACTTACAAAGCTGTCACTATGCTGGGTTTAACTAGTAATTTTCTAAATCAATGCTCCTCAGCAATACAGTGGCTCAGACAAGATTAAAAAGTCAGACTGACCGCATGCTGCCTGTGCTCATCATATCAGCTGCGGCTAGCATTCCTCACGACTTCCCATGGCCACGTGGAACATTTCATTAAAGTTCATGCTGTCCGTGCTGGAGGCTGATGACCCGGGCTGGGGACGGGGGAGAGAGGAGGGTGGGGGGGGGGGGGGGGGGGGTGGAGGGGTCAGCCGTAGAAGAATGTAACATCCAATGGAGAAGGAGAAAGGGAAGGTTCTGGAAAAACTGCGGCGTGCGTCTGAGCGGACGACGCTCCAGATGCGGCGAGTGACGGTCCCGTTGTCCTGGTTTCAGTGTGGAAAGAAGAGACCCCTTGGCCGCGCTGGCTCGGGAATATGGCGGATCTAAGAGGAACGCTCTTCTGAAGTGGTGCCAGAAGAAAACAGAGGGCTATCCGGTGAGTGGCAGGGGTCCCGCTGAAGCCAGCCGCTATTGTCTGCAGCGATTTGGTCGCGACTTGCAGTGCCCCGGCTACGCCTTTAGCGGCACGTGCGCAGCGAAGCGACACACTCTCAAGTGCGTCATGAGCACTGCTATAAACAAACATACACAACTGTTATTATGCAAACGGCAACACAACAAAATGGATGCACTGTTTGTAAGCCATTATACTACCTTTGCAATGCACGAACACTCTGGCCATGACATTACATACATGCCCGTCAGCACACCGACTAGCCCTGCAGTCCACATGAAGCATCAGCTGTGCACACACAGTACAGCACAGTGCCAGTAATATAAAATCATTTCATTGTGATGCTTGAGAATAAAAGCTAACCCTGCTGTAAAATCCAGCTTGACCAACTTGAAAATTCCAACCAGCCACCAGCTGTTTCAAAACATAGCTTGAGCCGGTCAACCTGGGAGCTGGTCTGAACTGGTCAACTAGCTAAACCATGTCAGGCAAGAGCTGGTCTGAACTGGTCAACCAGTTTCCCAACTCTTTCTAAACCTAGCTTGAGCTGCATTTTTCAGCAGGGAACACCAGCATGTGGATGCTTCCTCTAATAATCAACAGTCTGCAAGGGTGTAAACTGCATGTTGGATATTTTGCCAGTGGACCAGTTGATACGCAGCTGCCATTGCAATGTGGTGTGTGTCCATAGCCAGGCACAAGCCTGTGCGTTCAGTAGCTCACTTTCACCTGCCTAAGGCTCTTCCGCGTAGAGGCTCTTTGCAAAACAATGTTAAAGGACACAGATTAGCGTTGACTCTCCTATCGCCATGGGTCTGGAGAGCAGGCTGATTAGCGCTAAGGCTCTTACAGAGAACTTTTCTCCAGCCCGTGGACCAGCCAGGTAGAATTTCACATTCCACATTCGCAAAACAATAAATGCTGTTATGCTCAATAAGGATCTCCGTGTTAGGGATTTGCAAAGATTTGAATTCAATTTAAAGACTGCTTTCAAAAGCTGTGTTCAGATTAAACCACATGGCTAATGGCTAAAAATAGCTCCAGGTAGCCACCAATGTGGGAGAGATCCAGGCGTTTAGCCTCCAGAGCTCGACTGAGAGGACATGGGGCATGAGCTTGGTTGTCCTCTGGGCAGAGAAATGCTGCGCTTTCTTGACGCTTACTCATCGTTTTTAATGATGGGGCAATAATTCACCCTATATACAACGAGCTCCGTAATTTTTGGGACAAGCGCATTCTTTTCTTGATTTGGCTCTCTACTCCACTATGTAAATATTGTAATCAAACAATTCAAAACAATGTGGTTAAAGGACAGATTTTCCACTTTTACATAAATAAACTTAATGATGTTGCAAACTGTTTACTTTGGCAGGCCTATTGTTCAGCCTACTGTATGCCTCTGGCTGTTTTGTTTTTTTCATAATGAGAGCCAAATCAAGAAAAAGTATGTCTTTGTCCCAAGACCAACAGTATACATAGCTGACTGTATGTATATTATTTCTATGCCTGAAGGTGGTATTTGTAATCGGCTTCCATGTTCTGCTAGAAAGCATAAAAGCATAATTACACCTAAGTCTGTGGAATGCCTAGAAGACCTAAGAGGATTTTGCTAACAGTCAGAGATTAAAATTAGTAATCATTAGCTTCTTGAGTATTATATGATTGCATGAAGTTTTCCAATTACCCACTGAGCCCAAGAAAAGTCAGATTTCTTTGCAGACTGGCTGTGAATGTTGATGGCTGCTGTTCTTAACTGAAACATAGACCCAGAATTAACAGGAACGTTGAACCTGGTGGGCCCAGACAGCCAAGTGATTGGGTAATTGGTATGGCCCAAGGACTTTTTTTTTTGCTTTGTATTTGTCTTTACAATAAGAAGAAATACAAATAGTATGGTACAGGACTTCAGGAACATACAATTTCATGTTCCCTGTAACAATTCTTCAAGCACAGAAGCTGTAGTCACACAGACGCTCATATTTTCCACATTAGCCCAACTGTATGAATGTGTTCTATTGACTGCACCATATAAACAATTTCCAAAAAGCTCATAATCCGTTGAGGTCTTGATAATGATTTCCACAGTAAGCCTATCATTTTTTCCAGCTGTGAGACCACCCAACATAATACAAGGTTGAGATGATGGAACATTTAGATCTGTGAAACCACAGGGTAAGAGTACTCTTGGTAAACGTGGGATGGGTTTAGATGATAGAGAGCATAACCTCAAGGATGTGTTCTCCCCAGTCGTACGTAGAAAGGTTCCCTTTGCGTGAAGGGAACATTGAGTAGGATTTTTAAAGAGTTTTCTGAGAATTTCCTAGGGTTTCCTAGGTACTATGTGAAGTTCTGAAATGCTTGTTTGTAAACAGACAACTCTCTATAAAATAATTATCTATAATATTTTTGTTTAGTGGCTAGCTTTCAGCAGAACAGAACAGAAGCTGGCTATGTTGGCTAAATTGTGTGATATAATTGTGTAATGAGCAGCCCAAGACGATTTTGACCCTGGAAATTGCACACAGCACCAGTGTAAAAAAATTAAGGTGGGCTGGGAATTACGAATATGAAGTGGCAAATAAGAAACCAATTTCAACCTTGTTTAAAACCTTGAATTTAACCAAGATACAAAATAATCAAAACCGGACTTAGCCATCTGCCTAGCTTCTCTTTAACCAACATATGTAACCATGGTAACATGCTGAAACTGTAGCCACCTTAACAACCTGAAGTAATAGTAATGATAATAATAATAATAATAATAATAATAATTATTATTATTATTATTATTATTATTATTATATATCAAATGTAATATGCATTTTCCATTGAGTGAACAATCTGAAAGCGTGGGTATTTGCTCTCTGCAGTTACACTTGGAGAATATTCATGGTGAAGGTCTGCACAGGGTAAGAGGCACTGGAGTCAAATGGAAAGTTTTGTTCCTCGGGTCGTCTGGCAGTCGCAGGGTTGCCAGTTCGATCCCCCGCCCTGGGTGTGTCGAAGTATCCCTGAGCAAAACACCTACCGTAGCCACTAATTGCTCCCGACATGCTAGTCAATACCTGCAAAATAGTTAATATGCTACAAAGGAAATGTAGTGTGGTGTAGCGGGTCTCGGCGGCTCTTTGTTAGTGGTTTCAGGCCCCTGCAGAAGACTGTCAGAGGCCGTCATGCCCGCAGTCCCCACACACTCCCCACACAGGGGGAAAAGGTGACCTTCTGAGTACAAGCCCTGCGATCGCGCTTATCATCAGCTGAGAAAGGTCAGGGCAGATATGGCAGGCTTGTTTTGGGGTTGGTCTTTTCCTTTCATAAGGACAGCAAGCTTTCGAGGAGTGGAGCTCATTAAGCTAGGAAACGGACAGCCCTGTCTCGAAATGGCTGTACAACGAGGCAGGAAGTGTACCCTAAAGTGACATTTGAGGATGCTTTAGATTTCCAGACTTCCCTATTCTTATGTTCCTCCCATACTCTCTGTTTAACTACAGGAGTATAAAAACAGCAGTACAGAATTGTCCTTACCCTGCTATAAAATCACGCTATGCCAGCTTGACCAGCTTGAAAATGTATCTGGTATTAAGCTGTCTAGCTGGGTATGAGCTGGTCAACCAGCATGGCCAAGCTGGTCATAGCGCTGGTCTAGCTGGGTAGGGGCTGGTCAACCAGCTAGTGCCGGTAGCTTGTCTGTTTAAAAAACCTACTGTTTGAGCTGATCAAACCCTGTCAAAACAGGTCAACCAGCTAAACCATGTTGAGCTGGGAGCTGGTCTGAACTGGTGAACCAGGTACCAGCTGTTTCAAACATAGCTTGAGCTTTTTTTTCAGCAGGGTAGTCCCTTTAATTTTCAGTAGTCATCTAATTGTAATTTTTTTGGCTTCCGTGGTGTGGAGGCAGAACTTTCAGTGTTAGGTAATAATATGGGTCTGGGTGTCTGCGTCGTCTTTAAAGAATTTGTGCAGACACCCTATTGTGCTGACCTGACACAGTTAGAGTAAACTAAATGTAAGTGAAGGTGGATACCATTGGTAGTTGGTTACCATAACAGGACAAAGTTTTTTTGCTCCTATAGTACCATCTCTCTACTCCTTAGATTATCAACCCAAACGAAAGAAAAACAAAACATAATGTACACAGTGTATTTCCATATAAGAAGTGTTTGGGCGGATCAGAGATGTCAATTCGGAGTGGCTCATTAAAAAAAAAAAATTCACCAAGCCTTCCCATTGCTCACATTTAAACAGGGTGACGGGAAACAGGCTCATATATTCTACTCATCAGCCTAAATGGAGCCACGTTGGGTAGATTTGAGACACCGCTTCTTCATGAGTGGTTTGCGGATAATTTCAGTGCCATTAATTATACAGCAATTCCACTCTAATGAGACCTTAAGAGCAACACTACACTAATTAAACTGTAATGACAACGCTTTTATGAAAAATGCCCTCGCCCTAATACTGCAAGGCATTGTTCACTCTAGACTCTTACGACAACTAAGGACGATATATCCCATCTGGCAGTCACCAACACAGCACAGCAAGATATATAGCTGTAGACTTCCTTTCGTTCCTGCTTCATGAGCAATCTATCAAAATAAATGCATGCTTATTGTCATTCAAGTCACCATTTCTCTGTGGCTCTCTGTGGTGGACCATATTGTGTATAAGAAATGCAATTAGACTGTAAAACCAGTTCTCACTCACTGTATGTCACCATGGTTCTAAAAACGATACCAGTCATTAGTAAAGTGTCCAGTGTTAATTCAACTCTAACCGAGTACATTTGAGTCCAACAGGAACTGTTGATTTAGCACTGAACATTTTACTGTGTTGTGTTGTGAGTGTTGTGTTCTGTAATAGCCACCATGTAATATCTATGTAATATCAATAACCATGTGGTTACCATAAAAACAAACATGATCTATCTCATAAATACGTATATTTGTTTTTCTCTTTTCATGAAATACACAAAAAGCAGATTAAAATACCTTGCTTGTATTTTTGAAAGATATGCAACCCTTATATACAATAGTCAATACAAGTTATTAAATTAATGGAAACACATCATATATGATTTTTGTCAAATGGTGTCAACTTGGAATACTAGTTTCACCAGTTGACATTCTTTGGTTACACCACCTAATTTTCGCTCTTTAATTGAAATTAAGCAGGCATTTCTTTGACCACCTACTTATATTAACTGATTACCTTTACCTTTAGTCATTATGTGCATTTTTAGAATAATTACATATTTTATAGTTTTTATAGAGTTTTTGACATTCACCCCCATGATACCATGGATCGAAAAGTTCTAATTATTTAAAGTCCTTTTTTTGGACAAAATATTTAAAAATAATAGAATATAAAGACTTGCTGTTGCAGACTATTTCATAGCAATCAAAACATGATATTTTTGCCATTTTGAATGCCAAAACACAAAGAAACCATAATAATTCAATGCAAATATAAATGCTCCCTCATAAAATACACTAAATTGAAACCTTTTAGCCCACCGAATGTCAATATTTACAATTTCTTGCTTAGAATAAGGGATTCGGACGGAAGAAAATTACATCACGTCTCTGACCTGTGGTTTATGGTTGATGATAGTCAGGTAATGCAAGCCTCTCCTTCACAAAAGGCCCTGAAACCAAAAGCATCGATTTCTTTTTTCTGTTTACACACTGAAAAGGTTGGCCTTAGCATGAAAGAGACAGTCAGATAATTGTCACATCATTGCATCCCCCCCCCCGCCCCCCACGGGGTGTCAGGCCTGCTCTGAAATCCACAGGCCTGTCTCAGGCAGCCAGGAGAGCCTGCTGGATTGGGGAGCGCTTGTCCAGCCTAATGAATACTGATGGTGTTATTGTGACTGGCCTCCCCTCCTGCAGGCCCTGTGTCCCCTGTGCTCAGACTTCGCCTTAATTAATCATCTCCTCATTACCAGTCACAGGCCTCCTCAATAATCTGTTTACTGGAATCAATGGGGCCACGCTCTCCAGCGGGAGACGCCTGCCGGTCGCCGGGGGCTACAGGTGCGTTTGGTCACGCGGAGGTGTCCGCCTCGCTCCCCCCGGGACTCGGACCTGTTGATCCGCTCGCGTGCGGAAGCCTCGGCCCGTCCCGCGGATGAGGAGCGAGGCGGTAAACAAACGAGGAGGTCGCCGTGCTGTTGCTAAGGCGACGGCGAAAAGCGCCGAGCAGCCACGCGAACCCTTATGCAGGGGGGTCAGGGCGAAACGTTCGACAGAAGTTGAAGGGACGGAGAAGTGGCGTACACCAGCACCTCTGAATGAAATTACATCGTATCCAGGTCTGCTTGTATCTCAATGACACATATTCAAAAAGAGTTTATGACACCTTCCTGAGGGGTTTTCCACTCAGTTTTATTGATTCACTCGTCTGCTTTTTAGTCTGTGCCGATTCCAGGAACTTTGCATGTGAGACATCACGCAATGAATGTGCTATGTCAGACCTGGCACCCGTCGGTTTTTGACAGCGGGGAATGCGGTGGCCCCTGCCAGCATTTCTCCAACAAATTAAATGGTGATTATGTAAATCCCAAAATGGCAACCTGCCAGTCACAGTCAGCAGTGCAAAAAGTTTAATTGCAGTTTTCATAATCTTTTATATAAAAACGTCTCACACGGCAGGTGTCAAAATTAATAAAATGCAACAAAATGTAATAGATTGGAACAAAATGTGTCATCCTGTATGGGTTCAATAGTCACATAATACCACTTTTTAAAAAAACCCATCCATTCCAAACTTACAAAACGTACACAGCTGGCTGCTATTACCCCTAAGTTAAAATGAAGATTAAGACTTCTGTCCAAAAGCTACATATTTTCTGCTGTTACTTGCACATTGGTAGAAGTTTGGCAGTTTCCAAAGGTTTGATGGATACGTAGGATACAGTACTCTGTACGCTGTAGTAATCCTTTAATGCACAAAACCCGGGGTTGACCCATTGTGTTTGACCCATTCACACTACACTATGGGCATGGGTAAGTAACAGGTCCTTGCTGTTCACAGAAGACCCTGGTCCACAAGTTTACTTGTGTACATTTTCCATTTTTTCCTGCTAATAAACTTTTTAGCCAGCTGGCTATTGCATGCAGTGTAGTTTACCATTACGCTGGCATAACCTAGTATGTTAAACCTGAATTGATAGCTCAATTATGTGCTCCAAATGCTTTATATAAGCTACGCACAAAACATTTTAAGGTATTATTTGTTATTTCATATTCACCGTTACATATTTACCTGTGACAACTGAACAATTTTGTTTTTGCCTGAATCTAGGTAGCAAAAATTCCCAATGAGTTTGGCTCTAATATATAGCTACATGAATACAGTTTTCATCATATATTTATTATAGTTTCTTGAGGGCAGTGAAAAACATGACAATTTCAAGGGTAGGTCTGTTTCCCCCCCTGAATCTGAGTCGGGTCAAATCCGCGTATATCAGAGGTCATGAACCGGGTCACAGACCTGGGTCAGATAACTTGGGTTGACCCTTTCACAACAACAGAAATTGCAGGTTTTACCCGTGCTTCGACCTTAAAAGTACATAGGAGAGCTCAGGGTCTGTTGTGATATGGGGTCGATTGTTACACAATGTTTTCTGAGCACGAAATTGACACAGAAATGGTTAGTTGAAATCCAAGGTGAAAGAGGACGTGTATGGGGGTGTGCAATGTGACTTACAGCAAGCTAGCTTGTTTCTGATTGGGCAAAAAAAGGGTAACAATGGACCCGGTGTCACAACAGACCCCTATCCCCCCCTAAGTGTCCATCTCTTGAGGACTTCCATGCAGTGTCCCCATCTAAGTTATATTATTTGGAACTGAAAAACATTCAAAGTCTTTATAAATAGCCAATTAATCTGCTTTGACTTCCCTTGTATTTCCATACAGACTTTGATGTGCTTATTTAGGTCATCTAGTTTTTGCAGTTGACCAGAAAAATAATGTTTTTGTAAGATGAAAACAATGAGGAAGGCAAACAACCCAAGAGGCATTCATTCATTGGATGATTCAGCTGGCTCTATCTGTGGTGAGAACACATCCGCACAGGGCTGTTTTGCTTTGCAGAATCTCTCTGTTAAACAAACACAAACATGGCCATGGAAGGCTGTCTGGACCCCCAGTGGTTTGAGGAAGTTGGAGGGGGGGTTGTGGGTTGTGACGGTGGGGGGGGGGGGGGGATGACATGGGCCTTTAAACCTGTGTCACCATGTTGACAACAGAGGGGGCCAGGATGTGTGCTTCAAAGAGTGGGGGGCCCGTATTCTGTGGAGCTTCTGGTCAGATAGCGGGAAATCAGTCCTGGGAAAAATTCACAAAGATCATTGTAGCATTGACACAGGGCGTGTCGCCATGGCAACGCTATGGGACCCGAAGGCTAGCCGCACATGCTCAGTGAAGATGCCAGGGACACCTGGGATAGTGTCTAGGATCAGTTCCTACTTCAGCAGCACTTCTCTAAATTATTTAGAAATGTTTTTAAAATACAGGCCGTGAATAGCACCTGTGCGCCTGCAAATGTGTGCTGAGAGAGGAAGAGACGCTGGTCCATATTCAGTGAACCTCAGCCCTTAATTTTCACTGTAAACTTCACTTTCATCCCTCGCAAACACAGCCTGGTAAGTTCATTTGGGTGATTTCTGAACTCACCAAACTGTTTGGTAGGAGTACATCATTTATGACTTTGATCAATTATAACTTATAAATTAAAGTGTGAATTTTGTTTGAAACTAGGCCAATGTATGTACACTCACTGAGCACTTTATGAAGTATTTGTTAGACTTATTTTTAGACTTTAGGTCTTCTGTTGCTGTAGCCTATCCACTTAGAGGTTTTGACACATTGTGTGTTCAGAGATGCATACTGCTATACCGTTGTAATGCATGGTTATTTCCGTTACTGTCACCTTCCTGTCAGCGTTGTCCCTTCTCTGACCTCTCTCATTAACAAGCCATTTTTGTCCACAGAACTGCTTTTCCACACCATTCTCTGCATACTCTGACTGTGCATGAAAACCCCAGGAGATCAGAGTTTCTGAGATACTCAAACAACCTGTCTGGCACCAACAGAAAATTCCACGGTTAAAGTCACTTCTTCCCCATTCTGACATTTGGTCTGAAAAAAACAGTGGAATCTCTTGACCACGTCTGCATGCTTGTATGCATTTAGTTGCTGCCACTGATTAAATATTTGCATTAACAAGCAGGTCTACCTAATAAAATGGTCACTGAGTGTATATCTCCTATGGGACAAACCACAGCAAATTCCATGTACGTAAAACTACATGGCGAATAAAGAGATTCTGATTCTGATTTATGACAGCCCCCAAGGAAGGGACATTGAACTTAATTGAGCATAACACTAATTTCTTCAGTAGTTCTTCAGTAGTTCTGTTCATGGTATGTGAAATGTATATTGTGGTATGTATATTCGGCAATGATACAGCCAACTGACAAATACTCAAATACAGACATTATACAGACATTCAGACTGCACATTAAAGTTGGACATGGCCATTTCATTATGTGGCCAAATGCAGACTAATCCAGTGTTGTGTAGGGCTCTACACTGCGTTCCAGTCTCAGTGTCAGCTTTAACATTATTCACGTGCTCTGAGGGCAGTCTGCAGAACCGTTCTGAAACCTCTTCCCCGTGTCTCATAGTTTTATTGTCTTTGCTTACTTCCACCTGCTACCTGTGGTTGTTTATAAAATGGTCGTCAGTTTTAACACTCTGGCAGGGAAGTTTAACACTGTGAACTGTTAGGGCGTTCACTAGGGTTATAGCAGAGGGGTATAATCCTGTGTCACTGCATACAACAGAGCATATACTGCATGCATGTGTTTCCTCATCCCACGGTATAGTATATTTCAGCGTTACGGAACGAGAACCTCTGGTATATCGTGGATTTTGGCACAGCTAGCGGGGGTGGTTAGGCACGAAGCAGAGTGCCCTTACACCCCTAGCTGTGCCAATATCCATGATATACCACAGGTTCTCGTTCCGTAACGCCTTTATACTAGTAATGTTAAAAAGTGTGTGAACATTCCATTTAGCTGTACGTTTATCATGGATATTCGCAAGGCTGGAATGCAAACTGACCAATAGAGACATTGTATAATGTGTAATTCAAGCATCTGTCCTTTTTTTTTTTTTTTACTACAGTGTGTTCCATTTGAAACGCTAAACGATAAGCTATGACTAAGAGCACATTGAGTGCTTGTTTTTCTTAGAAGATAACATTTTAAAGTAGCTTTTTGTATTTCAAGCTCTTGCTCTTTTGCATCTGTCATGCCTGTGCGAGTGTCATCATCTTTCAATACTTGGTGCGATTTCAGAAATTTCAGAGAGCGGACATATTGAATCCATATTGCTACAGTGCAAATATGCCAGTGTGAAAAGGTATCAAATATGGTATTTTTTAAATATTAAATACTTTAAAGGCCCACTCAGTAATTTTGGTTGCTAATAAAATGCTAATAGCTTACGACAAACCATTAACAAATAGTATAGTCTCAGAATAAAAATATGATAAAGATCCTCATAGTAAGCACTTCAAGAGTACTTATTTAAAATAATGACTACTTCTTCTGTCTTACGCATGTCATTCTTCTTTGTTTGCGTATATGAGCGTTTTTGTAGTCCTTGTGCAGTTCATCAACATTGAAAATTAACTCATCACCCACTTGTCAGGTTAGTTATTGAACGGATATCAAAGAATAGTTAGCCAACGTTTTGCCAAAGAAACCATGCCTAATACTTCAGATGTACTTGACATTGCCACAATAACCTTATGTGAACTGCCAGACTAACAATGGCTCAGAAGGCTATGCAAAGTTGTTGCCCAGGTTACCAAGCCCTCTGTGCAAGATGTTAAAAACTACAAGGAACATGATCCCGCATTGTACTTAGTTGCCATCCATGTAATCTTTTTTGATTAACAACCAAAATGAGTGGGCCTTTAAATCTGCATTTACAACAGAATTAGCAGAAGTTGTGGCAGTAGACCAGCTGGCTTGTGACCAGTAAACTTTTGAAAGATGCGTGAAACAATCCCTACAAGCTGGTTGTGAAACACAGCTGTTCACCTCTGAACCACCAAAAGGCCTCTCTGTATGGGAGGGGGATACAGTAATTCCTCATGGGTTTTTTCTTTTTGTTTTTTTTAAATCCCATTCACACATACTTCTGATGGTAAACCCGCAAGCCTGCCCTTTCATTTAAACGAAAGTAAGTGTGTATGGAAAAAGTCATTGTCTGAATGACCAGAGAGCTCTTCAGTTCCCAGTTACTGTAGACAGTTCCCTGCTTTGTTATGGGAATGAAGTGACTGGGCATGCCCGTGAGGTGACTCACCAAACAGAGACTGTCTCCCCCTTTCTCAGCGATGCAGTCCAATTTCTCTCTTTCACACCCTTTCACACTCTTTCACACTCTTTCACTATGTTTTCCCTCCATGCTTTTCCCGCCTCCTGGCAATAGCAGTGCACCATGGTGAAAGCTAGGTTTTGTAATAGCCGGTAGCTTGTTGACCTGCTCCCAGCTCGACATGGTTTAGCTGGTTGACCAGTTCAGACCAGCTCCGAGTTTGAAATGGTTGTCCAGCTACCAGCTCAGACAAGCTACCTGCAGTACCTGGTTGACCAGCTCATACCCAGCTAGACCAGTTTCATGACCAGCTTGGCCATGCTGGTTGACCTGCTCACACCCAGCTAGACCAGCTTAAATGAATACCAGCTTGACCAGTTCAATTTTCAAACTGGCACAGCTGCATCTTACAGCAGGACAGTCACTCCGGGCATGTGAAGTCTCCCACAGAGAGCTGAACAGCCTGGGTTTCCAGCTGCCTCTTCCTCCAGACGCGCTCCTCCTAACCGGCCTCTGGGCTGACTCAGAGCTTGGTCCCCTCTCATCAGCAGCCTCCAGAGGCTTTCCCCTCCCGCACTGAAGAGGAAGTAGCTGTCTGGAAATTTGATGATGTCGGAATGTAGGGTTTGTGTAGTGCCAGTAGAATTAAGTGGATCTCCAGGCAGGGATGTTTTCTGTATGTGCATTTATCACAGGGAGATGGACTTTAAAAATTCATTCTGATTTTGGAAATTATTCTGATTAAGTGGCTGTAAAATCTTTTTACAGCCACTTAATATAATTGAACTGGACATATGGAGAGCAATAACAGAGCCAAGGAGAGAACCGAACCTGAACCCAAATTAAGACCGATTATGTTGGTGTTTAGATCGAGAATATACAGGGTTCAGCATGGTATGAGAAGACCTGGTATTCTAGGACTTATATGATACTTATTATAATGAGACAATAAAAAATTATGAATAATTCAGAAGTGTGAAATAAGATTCGTAACATTTTTTTTTTTCATAACTTTTTTTCAACTGGAAACTGTGTTTGGGAAAAATATTTGTTTGGCCATCCAGTAATAACAAACAGCTGAACATTGCAAGATCAAAGCCAAAAGAAAAGTGAGATAAGGATAGACCAAGATTTATTTTCTCTTAAAAGGCTATGTCTAGAATTACTTTAGAATGAGTCTATTGTCTCAAAACAAGTGAGGAGACATTTTCATATATTCACCATATGGCTGCCATGTCTTTCAACATTCAATTAAGGGAAACCACAGACATTGCCTATCGAAGACTACCTGCCAGATTTGAAGCCCCTAGGGTTTCACAGACACAGATTAAGTTCGAGTTTTGCATCGAGAATCCATCCAAAATTTAATTTATTTAGGACTAGACTTAATTTGTATCTGCAATTACTAGCCTCTAATGTGTGATTTTTGAGAGATATGCACTGTTGAAAAGTTTGCTGCGCCATATGATTTCCCAGTGATTTGGGTCAAGTGAAGAGTAATGCGCTGTTGTGGCTTGTGCCTTTATAGATTCAGCCAGTGAGGAGACCAACAACTGACCAAACGACCCATTTTCATTCATTTATTTCCTCAATTAACTGCCGCAAGTGCCTTCTAAGATGATGTTCATCGATGGTTTAGGCTTTTAAATAGAACTCAGTCCAATTAATGTCTGAATGTAATGAAATGTAATGGCATAGAACACGTAATAGTTTTTAAAATGTTTTTAGTGTAGCTTCCAGGCAAGGCCCCTCAGCCCCCCCGCCCCCCCCCCCAAGCCACTGAACACACACCACAGGCAGACCCACACATCTGCACAGTCCAGATCCACTGCATGCTGTTGCCTGGGAAACGGGTCAAAAGCTGGTTCGCACAGCACTGGCATGTAAATGGTAAATGTCTTCATTTATCCAAAGCGCTGTGCAGTTTCTCATTCACCCATTCACACGCACGCTCACACACCAACGGCGATTGGCTGCCATGCAAGGCATTAACCAGTTCGACAGGAGAAATAGTGGGTTAGGTGTCTTCCTCAGGGACACTTCGACACACCGGCAACCCTCCGACTGTCAGACAGCTGCTCTTACCTCCTGAGCCAATGTCGCCCAGATAAATGGATTCAACTGGAAAATGTTTTGCTACGGTTTCAGGGTTGAACGATATGTTTCCTCCCAACAATGTGCATATTTTGCACCAGGCTTTGAGGCATGTTTGCTCCCGTTTGGTGGGTGTGTCAGGGTGCAGCCTGAATCAATAATGGCGTAGGCCTATGCTTTAAAAAACACTCATCGGTCAGTCAGTCCGTGAGTCAGTCCGGCCACGGTTTGCAGCAGGATGTTCGACGAGCCACCGTTTTACATTTAAAAAACGTTTTCTCATGTTTTGTCAGGGCTGAACGTGACCCTGGTCTCAGTCTATTTCTTTACCAGGACTCTTTACGAGTCATCTGTGAAAAAGAACTATGGGTTTCCACATTTAGCTTCAGTTAATTATCAATGAATAGTTTTTCTTTTATCTCTAATTTCCATTTAATTTGTACAATTCTGTGCGTGCTCTTGAGAGATATGCAGTATGTACTATGAAAGAACACAAGCATAATCCATCACTGTGTTTGAGACTAAAAACTATTTCTGAAGAATGTTTTGGCATAAAAGCGGGAATCTATAAAGATTACTGATGTGCCTACTCTGTGGGTGAGAGGAGCTCGTACTCATATCAAACTATTAAAAATGAGCTTGAATTATCCCATGAATAATGATTGCTGATCCCGTGGGATAAAGATGATCATTAAGCACTAATATCTATCCAGTGTGCCATTGTGCACAGCACAGAGATATATCATCAGTCTCCCATACTATAATCGACATTAATCAGCATGATTAACTTATCATAATCGTAATAATGAATTTCATTAAAAGCGTCTACCACATTTTTCCATTACCTGCTATGGCCCTTTTCTTAAATGATGGTTATCGCAGACGTGTCGAGGGTCATGAATTAACCAAAGGCCTTCTGGTTCATTCCATGAAGGGCCACTTGAATGAGCTTCAGTTAATTGGCTGTTTCAGTAACACATTGGACATGGCACCCTGTAAAAAAAAATCGCTCAGCTCTAACAGTGTAGAGTCCGCATTGGTTACAAGGTCCTCAACCAGTGTAACATGTACTCTATCAAAGTGTTTTTTAATGAAGGACCATTTGAATGTGTTTCAGCTGCTGTGCTGTTTATTGGCTGTTTCAATGACACATTGGACACGGTACACAGTACATTTTCACTGTTAGTTATGACTCCACACAGTTATTAAAGGATAACATTATGGAGTCCACACTGGTTACAGAGTCCTCTACCAGTGAAAAATACTCTCTCAAAGTGGATGTAGCCCTGAGAGCATTGAGTGGGCATCTTTCTCTTTCTCTGCTGCCCTGATTTACGGTTCTGCTCCACGGGAGGCCCTGTAGCACCCTTCCGTCTCTGATCTCTCTCACCCTTACAGTATCACAATGGAGCTCGTCCTCCCCATGAGTCATCCGCAGACACCGCCTGGTCCTCTGGTCCTCTGATGTCAGCCTTTAACTGTTCGGCTGCCGATGAGTGTTTTTCACTGGAGTGTACCAGACGACTGTGTGCTCGCATTAGCACACCAAGGAAATTCCGCACTGGGGGATGAAGCCGACTAATGGTGGTCGATTTATGACGGGATGATGTAAGCAGGCTGGAGCATGGAAATGGCCCTTGTGTGAAAATAACCGCCAGATGAGGAAGAGTTCCCCTGAGAACTGCGGCTGTTTACGGAAGTGCCAATCGTGAGGTGCACCTCCAGCTGCGGCCGTGGTCCGGCCCGCTGGTCCTTTGATGAACGTCCCCCTCCCCGCCTGCTTTCGGGATGTTTTCCCCTCTTAATGGGAACGTGAACTTTGAGGGCTGTCCCTCCGAGGCCTTTGTTTTTGCAGGCTGTTACACTGGGACCGTTTAAAGTGATGTCAGACACACCCACGTCTCACAGAGACCCCCATGGCCCATTGTCATAGCCTCCAGAGATCCCAAGATTCCATTTTTGATTTTCAGTTTTATTTGTGTTTGCGCTTTTTACAGAAACGCTGTCACAAGACGCTTTAGAGTGGGTATACAGATATAAAAACCCTCAGAAAGCCAGCAATTGACTTTTAAAAAAGTACATTCAAACAGTGGTGAGGAAAGTCCCTGACAGGAAAAAGTCCCAGCTATAGAGGGGGAGTACATCCTTTGCTGGCTGGAAGTGTAATATTGAGATTGAGGGAGCCTGTTCTTTGCTAGATGGCCTGATGTAATATTGTGCTGTACTGGGTCCCTCCAGCCCTCTGCCATTGGTTCTACTCACGGATTGGCCGCTCAGTGGCAGGGGGCAGGTTCCAGTGGGTCTGTGTAATGGAGAGCAGCGAGAGGAGATCAGTTCCTCCAGAGCCGATGACAGCTTTCGCAAGAGCAAACAGGGGGATGAGAATCTTAGTTTTGTCCATTTACTGTATTTGAACCCCCATGTCCCAGGCAAGAGGGAGCAGAGAAGTGATTTGGAAATGTGAGAAACAACCCCCCTGCATGCGCACATATACACACACACACACACACACACACGTCTCTGTGGCCCCCTGGACCCCGCTAGTGCCCAGGAAAGCTTTCACCGCTACACCCCCTTGTCCACCTCTGCTGGTGGCACATCCGTAGAAACACAGAGCTGGTGGTCCGCTCCTGCCTCCCCCAGGAGAGTTGTGTCTGGCTGCCTTTCCTCTTCCCAACATCGGCTCTGGCAGCAGATATGAGGGAAACGGGGGGGAGCGGGGGGAGCAAGGGGACACAGGAAGTAGTCTGCGTCCAGCGGGGGCCGCGGGAGTGAAGTCAGGTCACGGAGAGGGGCCCTTTGTCACACCGTCACTGCGATAAAGGGACTGACGCAACCGTGCGCAAAGGCTCCGCTGCGGTTCCTGCGGACGCACTGCCGTACGTGTCCGACCACGAAACGGGCCCCCAGGGAACGGAGATGAGCGAGCCCTCCAATGCATTCACGGGACAAAAGGCACATCGCTCTGCCGTCTGTTCTATCAATGTGTCGTTTCAATGCATTTCTCATATTTTTGCTAAACATTTAATACAAAAAAAACATGTTTAAGCTTTGTTTTGTCGTTAAACCGTAAAATAGTTTTGACTGAAAGGCTCGCATAAAGAAATCAATGGTTGTTTTATGTGTCATTTCATATGTCATATATTAAATGCCAGGGGAGAGGTATATCAAAGAGCTAATCCCATTTATATTGCATTTCTTTTATGGTATATCAAATACACCTTTGGTTAGGTAAGTAAAAACTATAAATTTCTTTAATTATATTTTTTGCTCCATTTATTTCTTTTTATGGTTTTTTCATTTGGGAGATGCCTTAGCGCTTTCCCTTTTTCATTCCTGTGGCAGGGATGTAAGCAGTTGATTATAGCTCGGCATTGAAACAACATATACTTTGGTCATTTTTCTTTATATGACATTAACTTACCTTCTTCATTTGAAATATCATAAAAAAATATATACATATAAATATTGGTTTATTATCTACAACACAACTATATTTGTATTGAACCAGATAATTTGTTGAGAAATTTGGTATATTTTGTATGGGGGATGGTATTAGAATTTTAACCAGCTTTAAATGGATTTGCTTAGAAATAGAGACAATTGAAAAAGCATTTGTTTCTTAAACCATTAAACAACAAAGTGGATTGCATTAGACTGTAAAAAGGCCACCCATAGGCAAATGATGGACTTGTTTACTTAACCTATTGCAAAACAAATCAGGATTTGAACAACATTTCCCAATAAGTGATTTAATATTGCATTATACACATATGTTCATTATCTGGTTTTCTATTCCAGATAAAAGTATTAATTTCCATACTTTTTGTTTTAATTTAGTTTATAGTCATATGGACTCGATAAATACATAGATATACACTCAGTGAGCACTTTATTAGGTAGACCTGAACACCATCAGAGGAGAAAGGCAAGACTGGTCAAAGCTGACAGGAAGGTGACAGTAACACAAGTAACCACACATTACAACAGTGGTATGCAGAAGAGCATCTCTGAACACACAAAACCTTGAAGTGGATAGACTACAGCAGCAGAAGACCAATAAGTCAAAAAGATTAGTGTAATAAATGCCTAATAAAGTGCTCAGTGAGTGTACCAAACCATTATGACCAATCACAGATGAAGCAAATAACTTTGAATTTCTCATAACGGTGCATACTCACTGGGTATGAGCTGGTCAACAGCTACCAGCTGTTTCAAGACTGGAGCTGGTTAAACCATGTCTAGCTGGGAGCCGGTCTGTCAGGAAGTTAGCTTCAAGAGAACATACGCAGAATTAACTCAAAATGACCCTGGACAACTATCCCTGGTGGGATTAGGCTAACTGTATCCTTCCAGTGGAGTCCTGGTTACAGTCCAAGCTCAGAGATAAATTCATAAGGCCCGGTTTATGTTTATTACAACTGAGCCACTCTGCAGCACCAAACGTTTTAATACTTTTTCAAGTGAAATGTGTGCATATTTTATAATCTGGCCCTAATTAAGTCTTGATTAAGTCTGAATAAGTGCAGAGAACATTTTTTGCAAGATTATTTCAGTGGGTTGGGGTTGGGGATTGTTGATCATCATAATTGTAAAATGTCTGTAGCTACAGTCCTAAGATGCACGCGTTTGCTGAGTCTAATATAATTTACGCTTTCATCTAGTCGATTTAAGGAAAATCCTTAAAAACATGCTTATGGTGGGCCAACATATTGAGCGGGTAGACATTTCTATCTGCAGATATATATTTTTTATTTTCAGTTGTTCACCTGTCGAGTGTCATTATTCCATATTTGGCCTTGCAAATTTTCTACGACAGGTATGTTTTTTTGTGGATTGCAATTCATGTGCTTGTAAAGGCCATACATATATTAAAGCGGGATTGATAATTCAGAATAATGAGAAAAAGTAAGCATTGCATTTTACATGTGTAGCAAAAAGAATACTTTAATCACAAATGCATCAACATCACAATTCCTGTGCAATTGTCTGTCTTCATTGGGATCTTGCATGCACACACATTGCAGTTCTATATCGGTTGTTTTGTTGTTGTCCTTGCCTACTAGAGCAACTTGGAGCACACATCCACAAAATGATCCGCTCTGTTTACCATCATGTTGCTTCAGAGGCAGCCTATAGCCTAGTGGCTAAGCAAGGCCCTTAACCCTGCATTGTTCCAGGGGGATTGTCCCCTGCTTAGTCTAATGAGCTGTAAGTCACTTTGGATGAAAATATCAGCTGAATAACTGTAATGTGGGATTGTGGGTGATTGAGCTGTTGTTTCTCTGTGTACCCTCAGAACATTGATGTGACCAATTTCAGCAGCAGCTGGAGTGACGGCCTGGCGTTCTGCGCCCTCCTGCACACCTACCTGCCCGCTCACATCCCCTACCAGGAGCTCATCAGCCAGGACAAGGTAGTCACACACACACACACTCACACACACACACACACACACACTCACACACACTCACACACACACACACTCACACACACACACTCACACACACACACACACACACACTCACACACACACACTCACACACACACACTCACACACACTCACACACACACACTCACACACACACACACTCACACACACACACACACAAACACACACACACACTCTCACACACACACACACACACACACAAACACACACACACACACACAAACACACACACACACACAAACACACTCACACACACTCACACACAAACACACGCACACACACACTCACACACAAACACACACACACAAACACACACACACACAAACACACTCACACACACTCACACACAAACACACACACACACACACTCACACACAAACACACACACACACAAACACACTCACACACACTCACACACAAACACACACACACACACACAAACACACACACACATGCACGCACACACACACACACACACACAAACACACACACACATGCGCACACACACACAAACACACACACACACATATGCGCACACACACAAACACATAAACACACACACACACACACAAACACACACGCGCGCACACACACACACACACACAAACACACACTCACACACACTCACACACAAACACACACACACTCACACACACACAAACACACACACACACACAAACACACTCACACACAAACACACACACACACACACACACACTCACACACACACACTCACACACACACACTCACACACACTCACACACACACACTCACACACACACACACTCACACACACACACACAAACACACACACACACTCACACACACACACACACACACACAAACACACACACACACACACACAAACACACACACACACACACACAAACACACTCACACACACTCACACACAAACACACGCACACACACACTCACACACTCACACACAAACACACACACACAAACACACACACAAACACACTCACACACACTCACACACAAACACACACACACTCACACACAAACACAGACACACACACACAAACACACTCACACACACTCACACACAAACACACACACACACACAAACACACACACACATGCGCGCACACACACACACACACACAAACACACACACACATGCGCACACACACACAAACACACACACACACATATGCGCACACACACACAAACACATAAACACACACACACACATGCACACACACACACACACAAACACACACGTGCGCACACACACACACACACACAAACACACACTCACACACACTCACACACAAACACACACACACTCACACACACACAAACACACACACACACACAAACACACTCACACACAAACACACACACACACACACACTCACACACACACAAACACACACACAAACACACTCACACACACTCACACACAAACACACACACACTCACACACACACACAAACACACACACACACATGCGCGCACACACACACACACACACACAAACACACACACACACACATGCGCACACACACACAAACATATACACACACACATGCGCACACACACAAACACATAAACACACACATGCACACACACACACACAAACACACACGCGCGCGCACACACACACACACACAAACACACACACATGGATGCATACTGCACACGCGCACACACATGGATGCATACTGCATACAAGCACACACATGGATGCATACTGCACACACGCACACACATGGATGCATACTGCACACGTGCACACACATGGATGCTTACTGCACACACACACACAAATACATGGATGCATACTGCACACACGCACACACATGGATGCATACTGCACACACACACACACACATGGATGCATACTGCACACACACACACACACACATGGATGCATACTGCACAAGTGCACACACATGGATGCATACTGCACACATGCACACACATGGATGCATACTGCACACACGCACACACATGGATGCATACTTCACACACGCACACACATGGATGCATACTGCACACATGCACACACATGGATGCATACTGCACACACGCACACACATGGATGCATACTGCACACGTGCACACACATGGATGCATACTGCACACGTGCACACACATGGATGCATACTGCACACATGCACACACATGCTCTCAAGCAAACATGAGCTCACACAAACTCACTCACACATCACATGCACAGGCACATGCACATGCTCATTGAAACTCAAGCACTGCAGGGCACTCTGTATTTCAGAGACTTGCACCATAGAAACATATACGCAGTTACTGTTCCTATGGCAATGGAATATGTACAAAAGGAGTGGAATATGTACAACCCACTGTTTAGATTCCTTGTTTCCTGTATTTCTTTTACGTCTGTTCATGGAGACGCACACAAAATAGAAATTACATTTTGTCTCACTGAGATGAAATTCTAGCTCAGCAGAACAGATTTGTAGAAATCTGAGATGAGATTGGAAGGAATATGTAATATTATGCAATATGTACTTTATGTCATAATCACAGTACAAATGTTACTCATGGAGTGAAAACATTACTGTAATTTACCTATTAAATGAATTACGTATCTTGTGTGCAGCCGTTGGAAACGAAAACTTAACATGCACAACATTAACAAGAGTAAGAAGTGCTTGATGCTGATGTTGCCTCTAGGCACAAAAACAAGTCACATGCATTTGCTTTGTGCATTTAATCACTTCGTTCCATCACAAAGAGGAAAGTGCATGCGTTTTTGCCTTTAATTTAACAGAGCATTCGTAGAAACAAAGCAAGCTCAAATTGCATTACTAAAATAATAAAACAGGGCTACTGTGTGTCCATTTGAATTTCTTTAAGGTTTGTTTTTGTACGTGTTGTACTGTTTATTGGAAGGCTTGAGTCTTTGATGGAGCCCCTGTTGTCACTGATAATATTACCATAATGTGGGTATCAACACATTCTAGAGGGGCTGTCAAACATCTGATTGCAGCAACTGAAAAGGATGGGAATCTTGCGCCAACCACCTTCCAGAATCTGTATTATACATTGTTGTATGTTCTCCCAACATTTTATAATATTAAAAATAATGTATAATATATAAATAGATAATATATAAATATGTTAAAAAAAAAATCATGGAAAGAATGACAAATGGGGGAAATCACAGAAAAGGCTAAAAATGGTGAACGTCACAGAACCTGTGACAGCCGTTACTTCTGTGACAAACCGTAGCTGTAGTTATGACTGATGGGTTTTCCCCACAATACATATACCAGGGCTGTCAAAGTAGATTGTTAATCTGGCTTGTTCATAAAAATCCATTTACCATTTACCATTAAGCACACTTACTTATTCATTCCAATTTCCACCAAGTGTACAGTATATGTTTTGTATGTGTGTTTTGTTTTGACAAGCCTCATATTTATATACATAACAGAAAAGGGAAAAGCCCAACACACTACAAGCCAGCTAAAAAAAGAAGATCCAATAGGTGCTCTACAACCAGAGACTGTATGAATCTCCTTACACAGACAACTTCACGGAAACTAGCCCGAAGTTGTCCCGACAGTGGAGCACGCAGAGCTCAGAGCAATACACACTCTTTAATGTACAGTTGCGACTGATGTTTCAACGTCAAACAATGTCTTCCTCCATGTCATGCCTGAAGTTGTCCGGGTAAGTCTCATATCATTTATATACAGTGCATAACATTGCATTCACTCAGCAGTCATTCTGCTCTCCAGAGTGACCTAAAGAAGTAAAAAACATCAATGTGACTCTCAAGAATATAAGTGTGACATCACCCAGAAGGTACAGAACACTCATTATATGATAATCAATAAGTGTAAAATGAGTGTCAGAACCAGACACACATGCGCGCAGGGGGCAGAAACAGACAGGAGACATGATTGGGAAGTTCCGGCGCACCAGGCACAGAACAGAGAGATCTGGCTGGTGTGTTGAAGATATAACAGAGTGGTCCCATTAGCAGCCCAATAGGTTAGCACCAAGATTTTGAATTTAAAATAAACCAATATTGTCAACCAGTCAACCTAAACATTGCGGACTTTCATTTCTGCAGTGTGTACCTTTAAGAGGGGATAGTGAAAGGGCATGGATGCGAGCAAACAACATTCATGCAGACAGCAAGCGAGCTGTGGAGAGACAATCCAAGCACAGCCACCACCCACCCTCTTCATGGAAAAACAAAGCATGATTTCTGTATGAATTATTTATGAATTTAAGCTCCATTCGTATAGTGCAAATAATAATGAAGGTCCACTGTTGATGTGGGGACCTTTCAGAAACAGCCCGTGTTCCCCGACCAGCGCTGAACTTTAAAGCTCCTTATAATACCTCGGCACATCATCAGCAAACATCTGTGTGCGAAGTGAACGACTGCAAGGCTTATGAGCAAAACGAGAGTGAAGACAGGGGAAAGCAAGTCAAGCAATGGGGTGCATATGCTCCAGTCCTGCCTCTCAGTCGCTTATGGAACCTTATTGAGTTTCTGCTGTTCGCTGGAAGTTGTTTGATTACCAGATTTGCTTGCTAGGGCCAGTTGTTGTTACTTGTACGCAGCTCACTGTGTTTGTGTGACGCAAAAACAGGAGCTGTTGCATCCTAGTTTCCTAATACAGTGTGTTTATATCCCTGCAGAACCGGAACTTAACCCTGGCCTTCCAAGCAGCCGAGAGTGTGGGTATCAAGCCTTCCCTGGTGAGTGCTACAGCAAGACATGGGCCTGTGTTCAATCAGCACTAGTCCCTAACCTTTACTAACAAGTAATTGCAAGTTTTACACTTTTTCTCAGCGAGAGTTTGTGATTCTGGAGAGAAAATAATGAGCACCTACGGCACCCTGGCGTGACAGGGATATCTCAGTTTTCTGTTCCATTCGAGTCTGACTACCATTTGATCAACAATTAAGATCAAACCCAGATGCCGCATTATCATTTGCATTCTCTTATCTCTGGTAATGTTTGGTAGACTTTAGCAAAAACAAATAAGATTTATCTCAGAAACAGGAAGTTCACAGAATCCGGCTTTGGATCCCTAGTGTTTGTATAATGTAGATTATTAAACTAGATTTATAAATTCCAGTGAAAGACATGTGGTTTCACACCTCTCATGCAAAGGAGAGCACTGTTTGAGGGATGTTGCTCAGTGGTTGTGCAACATGTACTCCAGGGGTTGGGCCCTGTCCAGATGGGCCAATCCCAGACCTGTTCACACTCCAGAGTTCATGGGAACTGACATTGACAGGGAACCAGGCTCAGTCACTTCTTTCCATCTGTGTGTCCCGGTTCCCTCGTGAGATCCACCAGCACACAGGAGGAAACTTTCTTCATTGCCGAACTTGGCAGCCAGACCTGCTAGAGCAATGACTCAACTCTTTAACTCCTTAAGTATATTGGGGGTTTGGCATTTGACAAAAACTTCAATCAATGGACCTCAATGAACATATTAGTGTACAAGATGGTATTATTGTGATTATTGTACTTATTTTTCATGATCTTCCCGACCTGTTGCTGCACGAGGAGAAATTTGAAAGAGGATATGTCCAGTGTTGTGACTTGGCTCCATTGTGTTTCTAAGCACACCAGCCACAGCTCATGTCAAAACATCTTTTCAGTTTCCACTTGAAAACAATGTCAGGTCTGGACCGCCTCCCTCCTCAACTCCTCCCAAAATGTACCACCCACAAGTAAATTATATTAGAGAAGGAGGGAGACTGGGAGAGGGATAAGGTTGATAGAGGGAAGAAGAAGAAGAAGAAGAAGAAGAAGAATCATAGCTGGAAAATAGCAAAACGCAAACTCCACACAGAAAGGCCCCAGTCGGGATTCAAACCTTTAAGTTTTGGTTGGGTTATTAGCATTTCTTTCTATACACTGTGGTCTTGATGTTTTTGTACCTTTTGCACAGGGGGTGAATTAACATTACATTCTTACTGCATTGGTAGTTTGGCTTGTTTAGGTCTTACATAAGATGGTCTGCGCATTAGCTCAGTAAACATTTAAATCAATCAAGATTTGATGGTCTTGGTTTCTCAGGCTAAATTTGTGGGTTCTGGTTACAAACTATGTTCCAAGTTATCATCAAGTTCTGCAAGATTCAAATGCAAGAACACCACTATAATAGTATGCACTGATTTACAGTGTGCTACTCTCCCATATATTCCCAAAATAAACTATCCATAGTAGTTCATTAGTAATGCTTGGCCATATTTTTGTAGTGCTCTGAAACTTGAAGTAAGAGCATTTTGATGGCTAAGGGGGAAATTATACTCCATTTCTGAGGCAGTACGTCAATGTCATAAAGACCTTTTGCAGGGTATTGTGTTTCTCTGGACCAGAATTTCATTGCGCATTACCAAGAAAAACACTGTTTCACAGTTAAGTTTAAAAGTGATAAGCGGCATTGGACTTAATATAAGAACTACTCCAAATGTTTAAGTTTGTAATGCCAGTGATAACTTGGACCACCTTTTCTGTTTTGCTTTGTTTTTATTTTATGGCTGTAAATACATGTGCCTTATATGCTGAAGCTCTCCTGTTGTGTGTGTGTGTGTGTGTGTGTGTGTAGGATATCAGTGAGATGATGCACACAGACAGACCGGATTGGCAGAGCGTCATGCAGTACGTCTCCCAGATCTACAAGTATTTCGAGACCTGACCAGAGGAGGAGTGCACAAGCACAGTTGCACTTTGAGCCCCCCCCCCCTCCCCTGACCTCTGACCCTCTCCAATTCACCTTCATCGCCTGTCCTATCCACCCTTTTTGGAAGCTTGTGTTCCGTTTGAGTTCTTAGGGTTAGGATATTTTTGCACCCGTGATTTACCAACAGTCTATGTTGAGAGACTTTTGAGTTGAGTACTGAACACTAGCACCAAACACACACACATTAATCACACTATTTCATGGAAATATGAAGACATTGTGTTTCCAGTGTTTGAACACTAACCCAGCTTCACTGATTATTTCTCATGAGAAAAAAGTATTTATTTATGCAGCATATTGTATTGTTCCAGAATGTTTCAAATTATTCTGATATGACTGATGCAGGTCCTGGATATCAGTTTTTTTCTATTTGCTTTGAGTTTTTTGGCTTGAGAAGTTAAAGCCACTACTGGACTTGAGATGGGATTGTTGATAATAAAGTCTTTTGTCCAACATCAAAGTTGTTCTGTCCTGTACTTACTCCTGTAATTACACAATGACTGTGGGATGAAAAATGACTGGAAAAGAACTATGTTTTTGGGGCTGCTGGGTATTTTCACCAAGTAAAAGTGGCGCTTGCGTCTCAGGAGTGATCTCCAAGGGGATCTCTTGGATCAAATCCGGCCCGTTCCAGTGCTGACTGTGGCAAGCCTGCAGGGGCAGCACACCATTAGCTTTGCGTCTCACAACGCATATGGATATGGCACAAGGATTCAAATGGTGGGGATAGCAGTGTTCATTACTGTTGGTCTTCCACACGACTGCGTGTGAGTGGGTCTCCTCTGCCTCCATTCTGTGCTTGCAGGGTGAATCAAAGCAGCTGGCTGCCACATGGTTCGGGGGGGAACTGCCAGGCATCTTCACTCTCCCAAGCCAGCAGCAGGGGCTGTGGATGAGCACACTTTCACTTTGTTCACGAATTGGATAATTCAAGTGAGATTCAGTGCCCATTCGCAAAATAACAAAGAATAACTATATGTTCAGGACATTTTCATCAATTAAGCCACTTAGGGCTGGTTTCTTCAGCTGTGTATGATCATACACAACATGCCTTTGTTTTTCTCTGCTGTTAAATCCCTTCTCTCTGAAAATACCACAACCATAGTCCTAGAAAATGGTAAAAGCACATCATATGAGTTTGGATTGGAAGTGTGTTGTTGGGTTTAAATTAGTTTTCTTCCTTTTCAATGAAGTTAATCATATGAGATGTATGTTACTGTTTTGCATTGATTCTTTCATTTTTAACAAGACTACTCCCCTATTCGGTACTAAAAAAAAAGAAAAAGTAAAGTCAGTTAACTTTTTTCAAATTCCATATTGTTTTATTTCCTCTGAAAGCTCCTCTGTCAGTTGGACAGGGTGCATAGTGCTCCGGTAAGTGCTTTGAAAGCCGTGCCTGTTCACTATGTCCACCAGCAGAGCTGCAGCTACTGAGCTGGAGGACCACACTGCTGCCAGAGAGACATCACTAGTTCCACATTAACCAGAGGAGTTGCTCTTGTGATGGCAGAATACCCTTATGACAGAAACCAGTGTTCCCTGGACAACACTGAACACTGAAGGCAATTCTCTCTGACACTGCAGAAGTCCCAAACGCAGCTGGGACTGGAATGTCCAGGATTCCATCCAGTGCACAGGATGAGCCACCAAAAAGCCCTGTGTTGCAGAGGACGTTTGTGCATAATCACACTTTTGTTTACATGTTTCTCCATTAGCTTATACATACTGGAAATATTATGTTTACAAAATGACCACAGGGTTCATTCTGTGTGGTCATGAGCAAATTTTTACAGAATTGTGATAAGCTGAACTAGCTTGACAAGAGTTCCAAACAAATATTGAACCGTTCACTATGGACATTAATGGGTTAATATCTGTTAACAGATGCACATTGTATGTCTGTGAATCTTGTAGATTTCACCCTTAATTGACAGATACAGCTGAACATCATGGGATACAATTAGGTGACTCGTGTTTTAGCCTGATGCTTATCGCCCGGCTAAAATTTCTCCAGGGAGTTCAGCTGGGAGAGAAGGGATCCTCGTTATACATAATAAGTCCTGGCAGACTGAGATGCACCCTCTGGAGTAAGTGATAAGAGTTCAATTTGTGCCTTTTCGAGGAGACCAGGGACTGCTTCCGAGCAAGACAATCATATCGTTAGAGGTCCGTGTCGTGACGGTTAACGGGATCTAACTCGCCCTTAAAACAGACAGAACACCATAGCGCAACAGACAGGCACTTTCCTTCCATAATTACAGGGTGAAGGTGCAACCACAACGAGGAAGAGGAGGACCTGCAGGTAACAGAGGGGGATGAAGGACTAGATTTAAATGGCAGCAATTTAAAAAGATCTTTCTTGGATGTTGTGTGCTGAATTGTGTCTTTTGTTCCCATATGCAGCAACCTTGTTTGTGTTTAATGCTATATTTTGTTATTTTCAGTAAACTGCTTTAAGTATAGAGAAGCTACACAGGAAGGCTTTCTACATCTTTGGTGAGTGTGTCTGTTTCCCAGTTTGGATTGTGAAAGCTATCTCCTACTGGGGTTTATTTCTCTTAAGTTACTGTATATTATACTACACACACACACACACACACACACACACACATGGTTGTTAGGCATTTCCTTTTGTTATGAGCCCACAGACCATTCTAAAGGAAGCGTCATGGTCATCATGCAAGTTCATCAGTTCAGCTATAGTGAGAACAAAGTTAACCTAACAACAGCCATACAGTCCCGGTGTACTTAATTGTATAATCAATGTACTTTTTGTTTCATGAATATAAAGAAAAAAGTACATCCCTTTACTCTACAAACCTCTCCCAGGAATAAGGCTAGCTAAGTAAAAATGCTTCAGTCCTCATGTGTAATTACATGTACAAATATTTATAAAAGAATGGGAACAACCTTGAGACATTTGAGAAGTTTAAACAGTACAAGCACCTTCCTTGAGACTGAGGTATTTTATTTTCAAAACTATTTCCTGCAAATAAATATAAAAATACACAAATCTTTTACATCCCAATAGTAATAAGAAATTGGGTCATTGAAAATGAACACTTGCACGTACCGCTTGTGACAATCTGTGGCTGGGCAGTATGCCTGAGTTTAGGAAGAAGAGCAGGACCCTCACTCTGGTGTGAGGGGAAGAGCAGGACCCTTGGTGTGGTGTGAGGAGAGCTGGACCGTGTGTGTGGTGTGAGGAGAGCTGGAGTGTGTGTGTGTGTGGTGTGAGGAGAGCTGGAGTGTGTGTGTGTGGTGTGAGGAGAGCTGGACCCACACTCTGGTGTGAGGGGAAGAGCAGGACCCTTGGTGTGGTGTGAGGAGAGCTGGAGTGTGTGTGTGTGTGTGTGGTGTGAGGAGAGCTGGAGTATGTGTGTGTGTGTGGTGTGAGGAGAGCTGGAGTGTGTGTGTGTGTGTGTGTGTGTGTGTGTGTGTGAGGAGAGCTGGACTGTGTGTGTGGTGTGAGGAGAGCTGGAGTGTGTGTGTGTGTGGTGTGAGGAGAGCTGGAGTGTGTGTGTGGTGTGAGGAGAGCTGGAGTGTGTGTGTGGTGTGAGGGGAAGATCCGGGGTAATTTGACCATCTTTTATACATAAAGGAGATGGATACAAACTTGGGGTGGCTTGACAACACCTACTTTTAATGGGAACTTGATTGCTACGTGTTACACCATGCAAGGTGTCCAAAATTCTTTACTACCCATTAATTACATTAATGGCATTTGGTAGACACTCTTATCCAGAGCGACATACAGTTGATTAGACTAAGCAGGACACAATCCCCCCCCCCCCCCGGAGCAATGCAGGGTTAAGGGCCTTGCTCAAGGGCCCAATGGCTGTGTGGATCTTATTGTGGCTACACCGGGGATCAAACTACCGACCTTGTGGGTCCCAGTCATGCACCTTAACCACTACGCTATGCTACAGGCTGCAGAGTCTTGTATCGCCATTCCACATGCAAATACACATCATCATGCTCATACGCCCCTCACTTGTTTCTGAACCTAATCCTTATGGTAACGCACCCCCAGAATAAACTGTTTGAATCATTATTAAGAGAAAGAGAGCGCTGGTGAGCTCAGTAATTCAATGGTGCTGGTAGGCCGAGGAACACCTCGTCAGTTGACGACCAAAGAATTCTCACTATAATAATAAAAAATAAAAAAATGCAAACACCTGTCCGAGGATTGTGCAGTGGGTAGCACTGCTGCCTCACAGCAAGGAGGTCCTGGGTTTGAATCCCTTTCAGCTGGGGCCTCCCCGTGTTTGCGTGGGTTTCACACGTGATTTCAAGGTTACCACTTTTACTTTGCAACCTTGTATGTAAATTATGCAACAACATATACACATGTACAATATACATAAAATAATAAACGGCCCAAAATAATAAAATGTTGTGAATGTCTCTCCATACTAATTTTAAAGTGTCCAATGTCTTGAGTTGAAGGTGGAATCCGAATCTGACCCGTTGGGGTCAGATCTCGTCAAGTCAGTTCTGCCTAAGAGCTCTTTGAATCTGAGAATGTCTCAGGATGACGTGCACTTATGTGTGTCACTGGGCCACTCAGTCTGACTGGCACAGTCCTACCACAAGGCCGATGGTGGTCAAACTCCTGTTCTAGTAGGTTGATCCACATTCCTGGAAATCCAAGTTGGGTGGCTTGCCATCTGTTGAGATCGGGATCGTCCCTGTGGTAGTTCTTGATGGAATCAAAAGACGTGGTTCTCGACGGAATCAAATGACGTGATCCTTGACGGAATCAAAAGACGTGGTCAAAAGACCTGACCGAGTCTCAGCAAGGCACATACAAAAGAAAAGATGAAACCGGAGTTTCCACTGCAGTGTCCTTGCGTTCTGTTTAGCTTCTCTTCGGCTTCTTTGGTGGCTATAATAACGTTAGCTTCCAATTCTCTCGTGAATATAAAGCGCAACAGAGCGAATATGGAAGCCGATAATAAGGCTACAGTAATTCAATGCGTTTGCAGCATTTAGAAAAGACAGTTAACCTGCACGCCCGCCATTTTCTTCACTTAACTATTCAATACAACACTTTTTAAATAGTTTCTCGATCGTTCTGCTCAACTCTCTGTATTCACGTTTTTTCACCAACAAGTAACACTCTGGTTCCAACCGGAATGTCTAGCTAGAAAACGTACTTCCTGCTTTTTAAAAATAAAAGTCCTTCATTATCTATGAAGGTAAAAACGTCTGAAATCAATGAGTAGCTCAGCTATACTGCAACTGGCATAATATAAAATTAAATCACTCATAAACCATATGAAAATATATTAAATAAAGATTATGGTTAATATATTATCTTGTTTAACCATTCATTCTGTAAACCCAAATACTTCACTGGGTTACATATACAAAGGGATGTAATTCCTACACACATCACACAATATGGATGTAAATACCCTCAAATTGACCTGATTAATGTAAAATCCAATGTGCTGGAGTAATTGCCCTCTGGGAGGACTAATACATAATGCTGTTCATTATAATTAATTGTAATTGCACCCACCTGTGTACTCATATAAATGATCTACAGACATATATGCAATGCCCTCATATAAGAAAAAGTTTGTATTTTGTAGTTTGTATGTCACATACACATGTGATTTTTTTTTGTGTCAGCACTGATGAGGGTCTTTTGACCAAAATGTTTGCAGCCCAAAACATTTTTTTGTTATGCATCTTGCACGTTTATTTAGCATTATAATGCTTGTATACTTTGTTGCTAGCTCTGCTTTTAAAACTTTTTCTCTAATCCTAAATTCTCAGTAGTGTAGTTTTTTTTAACCCTACACTTAAAACTTAGGATACCACGTTCACCTTTGGAAACATTTAATGATATAAGGCGCAACACCTGTTCTTTGTGAAGATGGGCAGGGTTTCTGCTGACCTGACTGCAGTGGGAAGCTCATTCCAGCACCGGGGACCAGAGTTGACACAAGGTGTGAACAGAATCTGGAAATGCTGGGAGGCAGAGGGGAGGAGGCGCCAGGCACCCAGCGGTAGCAGAATGGGGACGTCTGGTGTAGAGTCTGATGATCTTTGAAAGATAGAACAAAGCTGTCCCTTTAGCTGCTCAATAAGCCTGCACCAAAGCTTTTAATTTTAACACCAGCTGATGTAAGCACCCTGCTGAAAAAAACTGCTCAAGCTAGCTGCTAAGTATCGAAACTGCTGATAGCTGGTCATTTCAAGATGGATTTTACACCAGAGTAGCCAATGGAGGGAGGTGAGAAGAAGAGACACGTGGCGAGTTTGTGGAGGTTGGAGATCAGTTGAGCAGCAGCATTCCCAATGAAGAGCAGGTCTCCGATGGCCGGAAGAGGAGCTGCAATATTCCAGAGGAGAGAGGATCAACACCTGGACTAAGCTGGGTTGAGTACGCTGTGAGGAAGTGATTGGTTGGTGAGGAAACAGGAAATGTCTTGCCAGCCGTGCTGTTCAGCAAGATGCCTGCTGTCTGGAAAAATAATCTTCTTTCAATACAACTTTATTTTATTTTATTTTTTAATCAGCATTCAAACTTGGTTAAAATTACACAGCCTAATCATAGCCTAATTTCATTTTTTTCTATTCATAAAGATTTAGGTCCAAATTATAAAGGCTCCTGTTACAATACTTGTGTTTTTCCAGCCACACAATGACTAATCATCTACATTTAGTTATTATGATCATTCTGAAAAGTATGGCATCATAAGCTATGGTTCCGATTAAATAATCATCTAGATGTGTATTCTAACCTACTTTTCTAGAATAATCTGCTTCATTTTTAGTGATAGCTCATTCTGTTAAAATATTTTTGTGGTGTCCCTGATTTCTTCCTTTTCTTGTCTTTCTTGTCTAGCCAACTGTAAAACTTAATTCAGTTGCCTTCAAAGTACCTTACAACAACTGCATGTACACTCACTGAGCACCTTATTAGGAACACCAGTACACTGACTTATTCATGCAATTATCTAATCAGCCAATCGCGTGGCAGCACTGCAATGCATAAAACCAGGCAGATACGGGTCAGGAGCTTCAGTTAATGTCAACGTGAAACATCAGAAGTGAATGCGGAATAATTATTGGTGCCAGTATCTCAGAAACTGATTTCCTGGAATTTCCTAGAGTCTCTAGAGTTTGCAGAGACTGGTGCATCCAGAAAACATCCAGTAGCAGCAGTTCTGTGGGCAGAAACGCCTTGTTAATGAGAAAGGTTCGAGGAGAATGGCCAGACTGGTCAAAGCTAACAGGAAAGTGACAGTAACGACACATTAAATAAATAACGACACATTACAACAACAGTGGTATGCAGAAAAGCATCTCTGAACACACAACGCGTCAAACCTCTAAGTTGATGGGCAACAGCAGCAGAAGACTTAATACGCCTAAAAAATAAGTATAATAAATGCCAAATAAAGTGCTCACTGAGTGTATGCTAGCTAGTGTATACGTGTACTTGCACTTATATATTCCAAGATTTCTTTCTTGTTTCAACATTCAAGTCCAGACCCC
This sequence comes from Conger conger, assembly GCF_963514075.1. Taxonomy (NCBI): domain Eukaryota; kingdom Metazoa; phylum Chordata; class Actinopteri; order Anguilliformes; family Congridae; genus Conger; species Conger conger. Next base: position 48,695,472 of record NC_083766.1, on the reverse strand, counting down.
CTTCCCCCATACTAAAGCCAATGGAATGGACATTAAAGGGAGTGATTATCATGAAAACACTATATTTACGGATTTAAGAGACCGAGGTGCAGACCATATTTAGCCTACTGGGTAGCCAATTTCGCTTTATAAAATGAATGTGGCAGATTTAAAAATGCAAAAGAAAAAAACAGACTTGGGTCAAAAAGTAGCCTAAATGAAAAATGTGATCTGGCTCATGTTTGTCTCATTTGAATGTATAAAAAAGTTTAAAGTGTGAAATGACAAGGCTTGTTTACATCCATCCTTTGATTTATTTTTCAGCTGTAGCTGTATTTTTCACGTTGTCTCTACCGGAGTATACGAGTAGACACAAGCGTAATAGGCGTGGCTATGTTTTGGGATGGATTTTTTTTCGTCTCGACGCTTGAAAAGCCATGTGCTGCAAGGAAGTAAAGAGACAGTGTTACGGACGGCGGTAACATGTGCATCAAAGAAGCACCGCAAAATGGACAATGTCAGTGTCAAGTTAATAATTTTCAATGAGGTAAGAAACTTTAGCTTTACGTTGATTGAAAATAGCTAATAGCCTAATAATAAATAACAGACGAACATCATACAGGATTTATAGGCTGTTTTGCCTGCAGAGTTAAGGTAGACTACTGGGTTATTGTTTGGAGTCCCGTGTCTAAAATAGGCTTCGCCGCAGAACTGACATATCTAACGTGCAAGACAGAAGTTTTATAACTTTGTTTTCCAATTCTGTTTCATAATTCTGCTTTACATGCAGTGCAAAAAGTTACGTAATATGTCGTTTGCCTGATAGAGGTTACATTTGAGTACTTTTTTTTTTTCTCTTTTTTCAGATGGCAGCCAAACAGACGGATCATACTTATGGAACGATACTGGATTACAGCGAACTCATTGATTTCAGTTGATTTATCAACCTTATTTCCTTTGGATAAAAACAGACACTAATTATGAAACAGTTTTTCTCGTCGAGTGAGTGTTAATAGGTTTGCTGAGATGCCTATGTTATATATAGTCATAGAACTGATTATTGCTCTTTTGTCTATTGCTGGAAATATTTTGGTGTGCTGGGCCGTTGCCATCAACACTACATTGAAAAACGCCACGAACTATTTTTTGGTGTCTTTAGCAGTAGCAGATATTCTGGTCGGATGTCTTGCTATCCCCTTTGCCATCACGATCAGTATTGGGCTGAATTCGGACTTTTATGGATGTCTTTTTTTAGCCTGTTTTGTCTTGGTTCTGACCCAAAGCTCAATATTTAGCCTTCTGGCTGTTGCAATTGACAGGTACCTGGCCGTCAAAATTCCACTCAGGTGAGTATTTTGTTGAACTTTTTGAATTTGCACGCACGGTCATTCTTTTCTCTTGACAAGCTACCACTACTAGGTGATTGATCTGCTCATAGCCTACCCAGCTAGAACAGTTTATGACCAGCTTGACCAGCTCAATTTTCAAACTTGTCAAACTGGCATATCTGTATTTTACAGCAGGGCAAGTTTCTGATTCTTCCATGGAAAGGGTGTGTTACCCATCAGATAACCTTACTTTAAAAACGAAATCCTAGTCCAAAAGGTTCAATTCCGTATGAAAGTGAATAGCATATGTGTAGATCTCCTGTAGCTACAGGCCTTCATTTGTGGGCTGTGGAGGCTACGTGAACAACAGCACACCAACATCTAGCTACTTGCCTTAATTTATGTGAGACAGCAAAATCTAAAATGTGTTAACCATTAGCTACGAAGGCATGTTTATTCTATGAAGGCAACAGGGCAAAAGCCTTTAAAATAAACTGCACCGGTGGCGCAATGGTTAGATTAAATAAAGCAGATAACGGCACAATCCTTAATTATTCGTTGTCATGCAAGTCGTGACCACATTTATTCGAACTAAAGGACATAAACGAAACGAAAGAATGCGGTAACAGACAGTAACAATGATCTTATTAAAACTGCATGGCATCCACTGCCACTGACGCCGTGTGTTCATCGTCTCTTTCTGTAAAGTAGCTTATTTGGTTCAATCGAGCTGTCGTTTATATTAACGGCTTAATTTAATGTTAACTAAATTTTATTTGCGGATTAATGTAGTGTGATGTAGTAGCATGAGTTATCTTTGACAGCAATGTTTTAAGGAAAATGTTTTGCGAGCGCTGGATTTTCAACTAACTAATCTTTTATGAAATAATTTAAACTGGTCATTCATTGCCAGTTAATCGTTATATTTCACTCCATGCATGTCATTTCATGATTTGTAATCTTAACTATAGGCTAGAGTTATAATGAACTTTTATTTGAAATCAATCGTTGTTTGCAATGTTTTGTATTGTTTTGTAGTGGGTTGAGGTGTAACATGAAGAGCAATCTTTAACTAGAGGTCTACCGGTAAGAGATATGCATGAATGAAAACCATTTTTACAAGTCAATATTAAAATAGTTCAATATTTGTAATACAAGGCTAGTGCATTCTACCATAATTTCTCTTCATAGTACTGCAAATAAGATTGAGGCAGTCTCACATATTTTTATTTAACTTCAGATAGCAAAGAATCCCTCTGTATTATGTGGATATAAGTAGGTTTATGGAATAGGCTAGTTAGGCCCAGACCTGGGTAAAATATGTAGTTGTTTTTGTACTTGTACTTTTGTAGTTGTACTTTTCTACACTTTACTGAGCCTGTCTGATGTATTGGAACCTATTAAATACTCTCAGAAAGTTAAAACCTTGTATTCTGGTCCTCTTGGTTGGCTCAATTGCACCAGGCAAGATCAGTGGAGCACAGAAATATATTTGAATCAAGAACAATTACATATTTGACCCAGATATGGTTACGTCTGTGGCCAATTTGTTCCGAAGCAAATCCCCAGCCACACACTGTCTATGACAGCTCTGGTTTTTCAGCTCTTGATTCCAGCTGTGATTTTCAGCATAAACACTCTGACTGAGTGGGGGATGAAAACCATTGACCTGGTGACCCAGAGCATAATGATGTCCAGCTTCTTCCAGGCATTGCTTGGCACTGCCTGAGGACAGACGACATCAAAGCTCCCTGTGAAAGATAGATTAGGGCGAGCAATGAACCGCATGCTATGAAGGACAATCCTTTTGTGGCTTTCTCAGCAAAAAAAAAAGAAAATAAATGATTATGGCGAATTAATCTGAGCAGGGTGCCGCATTGCTTTTTAATAGTCATAAATGGAACATTTGTGAAAACAGAAGCTGATGTTGGGAGTACTTGTGTCAAACATGGATTAAGGAGCTCATAAAGTACGGGCGGTGAGGAGCGTGGTGAATTTTGGTAGGGTTCCAGCAGAGTGAAAATAAATCAGGAATATTTCCGTTTAGAGAAGTGTGTCCCGCCACTTGATATTGGAATGAAGCTGTGAAGGCATAGCGTAGGGAAGGATTTCTGGGTCTCTTACACACCCGAGAGAAAGCGCTCAGAAAAGGTGTGATTTCTGCACACCTTGTTTGTCTTCAAGGATAAATGCTCTCTTAGTCCTGCCGAATACCTCAGATTCCAAAGTACAAAGTACAGCCCAGTGGACGCCTTTTCCAAAGGCAGCTTTTAGCCCCAGTTTTATTTATCTATGTCACACTCGGTCATATTCATAGGTCCGTGTTATTGCGGCAGTGTCCTCCTTGAGGGGAGTTCTCATCCAGAGCTGGTACTGCCAGCCAGAGCTTGTTCTCACTCTGCGGTCCATCACTCAGACCTAAGAGGGGGCTCTTTCTCACTGACACTGGGACAGCCTTGCTGTACAAAACACTCCCAGGATAACGCTCCAGCCAGGTGTAGCTGCTTGCACAGTACAGTAATGTTCTTGATATTTCCCTACACTGTATTTGTGATCCACTTACCTTCCAGATAGACATAACTGTTCACTGTGAATATAAATGAAATGGGATAATAGAGAGGAAAAATGTCTGCAATTGATATGATAATATTCAGTGGGCTCCAGAATTATTGGCACCCCTGTGACACATGAAAAATACTTTTATTTATTAATGCGACAATGGAACCAACAAAAATAAACATTAATTTAATAAAGAATACATTTCACTAAAACCAAGGTTTCATAATTATTGACACCCCTGGTTTAGTCTCATTTGGCCATCTAAATTCTGATTGAACAGTTGAGACCAAAATTAACTTTTGGTCGGATAAACCATCGGCATTTCGCTTGATAATCTGGTTGCCTCTACCACAAGGCTGAGATGTGAATTTTCCCAAAGCATACTGTACCTCAAAATCCACTCAGAAATGGTTCCATGACAACAAAATCTATGTTGCATCTCAGGCGCTGGACCTCAAGCCAATCAAAAGTCTGTGGGCTGAACTGAAGAGGGCAGTTGATAAGAGCAAACCCAAGAATGTGAAGGATCTAGCAAGGATCAAGAGGAATGGTTCAAAATTCCTCCAAATGTGTTCCTTAACCTTGTAAATCATTACAGGAAAAGACTTGTTTTTCCTCTGCTTTTCTCATTGCCAGAGGTGGATGCACCAATTACTAAACCAAAGTGAAATATTTTTCACATTGGCATTTTCAGTGATTAATTATTTAGCAATATTATTATTATTTATTGTAAGTATTTATTTGTGCATTGCCAGTCAGGGGTGCCAATAATTCTGGAGCCCACTGTACACCCAGTGACCACTTTATTAGGTATTTATGAGACTTTTTGGGGGGATTTATTGGTAAATCTGCTGCTACTGTAGCCCATCCACTTCAAGGATCAAGATGCTGTGTTCAGAAATGTTCTTCTGCATACCACTGTGGTAATGCATGGTTATTTGAGTTACTGTCACCTTCCTGTCAGCTTGGACCAGTCTGGCCATTCTCCTCTGACCTCTCTCATTAACAAGGCGTTTTCACCCACAGAACTGCCACTCACTGGTGTTTTTTGTTTTTCGCACCATTCTCTGTAAACTCTGGACAATGTTGTGCGTGGAAACCCTAGGAGACGAGCAGACCCTCTGGCACCAACAGTCAAAGGCACATTCATTCCCCATTCTCATGTTTGGTCTGAACAATAACTGGACCTCTTGACCATGTCTGTACATGCTTATACATGCTTTTATGCATTGATTTGCTGTCACATGATTGGCTGATTACATATATGCATTAACAAGCTCGTGTAGAACCTAATAAGGTACATTTATACAACTACTTCTGTGTTGTCGAAACCCAGATTCATCACTTCAGTCTAATTTATGACAGCTGTGATTGCTGGATTCTGTAGCAGAACTGTATACAGCGCACAGTTTTTGGGCTGGTCTCTTTGTCCAATAATGAGAGTACCACCCAAGTGCTGTAGAAATTGGCACACAAAACAACATAAGTCACACCAAGCTGGTTGATCTTGCAGATGGTGGTAGAATATGCTTTAGACTTCAACAAAACACTGCAAAACTACCAAACCCTGCTAAAATAGACTGTTGTGGTAGAAGGCGTTTTATATAGACACTTCTGTACTTCATACAGTCAGGTCCATAAATATTGGGACATCAACGCAATTCTCCTCTTTTTGGCTCTATATACCACCACAATGGATTTGAAATGAAACTAACAAGATCTGCTTTAACTGCAGACTTTCAGCTTTAATTTGAGGGTATTTACATCCAAATCAGGTGAACGGTGAAATGAGATAATGAGGGAATAACACCCACCTGGCCATGGAACAGCTGAGCAGCCAATTGTCCCATTACTTTTGGTCCCTTAAAAAGTGGGAGGCACATATACAAACTGTTGTAATTCCTACACCGTTCACCTGATTTGGATGTAAATACCCTCAAATTAAAGCTGAAAGTCTGCAGTTAAAGCACATCTTGTTCGTTTCATTTCAAATCCATTGTGGTGGTGTAGAGCCAAAAAGATGAGAATTGTGTCGATGTCCCAATATTTATGGACCTGACTGCATGTTGTTTATGTTTCTCTTGGGAATTTGTGAGCCTTGACTCATGTTTTGCATTGGTTTAGCATCAGCAGCTTGCTGCAAGTGCAGCATGTTTGTCTTCGATTCCTTTTTGTTTTGTTAACTTGGTTGAGAGTCAATTTGAGGAGACAAAAAAAGTAACGCAATGTAGTACCAGCTCACTGACTCACTGACTCTCTAATGAAATTATGTGATTCATTAAAAAGGAAATTGCAAGTTCACTACAAAATGAATTTGTTAAATTATTAATATTACAGAGAAAAATTCAACACCATGTTAGAACGCCTTCAGTATGCAAATCACCAAACTAAAAGAGGCTTATAGCCCACTATGAAAATAGAGAAAACATCAGCAAACTTTTCCCCAACATTGTTTGGCTGAGAACATGCGAAACGCATCCCAAACAACCAGGCTGACGCGGCCTGGCAGGGTTAACCGAGGTGCGCAGATCAATCACCGTTTCCCCCAACACGGCGAAATGCCCTGCCAGATCAATAAATAAGTGTCACGTGTGATTTATTGACGTGCCACCGGTTCCAGGCAAAAGCCACCGACGTGGCCCTCAGTCCATCATCTCCTTCCCCCCAATTGGCCGGGCGTCTGACGGTGCAGACGATCATCTTGGCTGGAAGGAGACCGCTTATGTCGCTTCCCTTCTTTGTTCTGTCGGGCATTTTGAGTTAATGCTCTGCACCAAAAACCGCAACCTGACGAACCTCACAGCTCCTGAAAAAATAGGTGTACAATGCACTTAATCGGTCCTATTTAGCACTTGATTTCATCCATTTCTTCAGAGACATTCATTACGTATTAAGTTTGTCATTAGTATAGACATAAATACACTGTTTATTTTTATTTTTATCTGTGAGCCAATCCCAGCTAAAGGTTCTTGCATCACTACAGCACTGAACTGACGTCATGGCTTTGGTGCAAGAGAACGTCAGGTCAGCATTGCACAAATGTTGCGAGACGGCTGGGATGCCGTTGCCATGGCACAATTTTCTGTCTGCTTCAGCTTAGCTTTCCCAGTCGAAGCGAGGTGACAGAACTGTGCTTCAAAGCAGTCGGTATCAAACAAAGCCTCAGCACAGTGCTACTTTAACCTTTTAATGTGTAAAATTGTGAATATATGATTATAATGTGTACCTGTCATCTAGTCATGACACCAGTTAGCCTAAAGGTATAATAGGTCATTTCTGACTTATAACGGTCAAGAGAGGAATTGCAGCAACAAACACCTTCAAACACAGCTGTTTATCCCTCCCCCTTCTCTGTGAATGCGCTGACGTTGAAATGCCATTGGCTGTGGCAATTAGAACCACTTTTTAACCAATGAGCTTGACTTATTGTACAGTGTCGGGCCGTCAACTGTATATTTTGAAACCTGAATTTATAAACACAGGCAGAGGGCCTTTTTCAATGAAAGGAAGGGATTTACAATGGTCTTGTAACAATGTTTTAATACAAAAAATCTTACCTATTGTACCCTTAAATCTGGAAAGTGTTTGCTGTGCATCCGAGGAGCTGGGGGAACTTGATTGACCCTCTTTCATCCCTCAGAAACTCTTCACTTTTCCCAGGCCCTGCTCCCATTCTCTCAGTCACAAAGGAGAGTGCCAAGTGTGAGCCAGCCCGCTTCTTCAGAATGGAGCCTGCCACTAAACAGGCTCATTGACTGAATCGTGCGTTTGCCCAGCCAAGTTTGCAATCTTTCTGCCTTCAGTGCTTACATTGAACCGCTCTTTAATGCGATGCAGGCAGCAAACTTTTACCTTCTGGGAGCCGCAGAGGCTGGTTCATATTCAGTCGCTCGACTGAAATCGTAAAATGTTCATGAACGTTTTAACGTCGCCCGACATTGACTATGGTCGCTGTTGTGATTAAAAATACATGTCATTTATGAAGTATAAACGGAATGTCACTGTGACCAGCGATGTCACTGATGTCAGTGGCAGTTGCCGGGCGGAGTATAAACCAGCCTTAGGGTCATATTATCATTTTTGCCCAGTGAAGATAATGTGCTGTGTAAAGCAGGGGAGGTGTGAACATGCTACAAACGTGTATACAAATCACCCAGCAACACAGCTGGGTGAAGCCAGCGCTGGTGTCGTGTTCAATAGGAGATGAATGCAAAAATAAAGCCCCGCTGGACTCGGAAAGAGGCCTTGAGCAGGTGGAAGGGAAGTTCCTAATGCGTACTGTAAATTAGCTTGTGTATTTCCATTCATGTCAAGCAGCTGTTTGGCTTACTGTAAAAATGTTTTTTTTTTTTTGGAGAAAATAACAAATCCCGCACTATAAGCGTTAAAGAAGAACCCTGTGCCTTTAAATGTTTCAAACATGCGCTTTATTTACAATGCCTGGCAGAAGGCTGGCGGAAGCAGAGAAACAGTAGGGTTATAAACGGGATTAGGGGATTGGGAAGGAGTGTGAGGTGGGATGCCAGAGGGCTGTCGTCATGCCAGGACAGATCCATTCAGCGCTCTCGCTGGCTACGGAGAACATTCCGGCAGCTCCATACAGAGCGAGAATCGCCAGTTTTTCGCCTGCTGGGCAGCGACTCAAGCGACTTGGTAAGAGTCTCCCAGATGGACAGATCCACATGCCTTTCACTAGAAGATCCGTCTGCAAAGTGTTAACGAGTCATTCAGCCTGAAATTCAGCTGTGTTATCAGTCCATTGGCCTCGGTGATCCTACAGTAAATATGACGTCCGTACCTTTGTTTCCAGTCTGTGTGAGTGAGTGCTTTTTCAGGACTCGTTTGACTGTGGGCTCAAGGTATGCATTCACTTTATCCACCTTGATAAGTAGTGTTCTCTTTAGTTTCCCATAAAGTAAATTTTCCATGGATTAATATTAGCTGTATGACCGTGAAGTTACTCCAAGAAGCGGCATGTGATTTGTGATTCATTATATACAGTATTATCGGTACCCCTGACTGGCAATGCAGGAAAAAACAAAAAAATCTAACATTGGATTTCACCAAAATCAAGGTTTCATTATTTTTGGCACCCCTGGTTTAGTACTTGTTGCATCCAAGGATAAGAGCATGGAGTCTTTTCCTGTAATGCTTGACAAGGTTAAGGAACACATTTGGAGGAATTTTGGACCATTCCTCTATGCATATCCTCGCAAGATCCTTCACTGTCTTGGGTTTGTGCTTATCAACTGCCCTCTTCAGTTGATCATTCTACCATTGATCTGAACTAGTGCCCCTGGACAGCCCCAAAACATCACTGACCACCATATTTCATGCAGTTTCCTTTTATGCATCTCTGCTTCAATGCCAAATGCTGTATCTGACCAAAACGTTCCGACAATTTGGTCTCATCTGACCACTGCACCTTTGTCCAATCACAATTTAAATGATCAAATGAGATCAAAATTGAATTTTGATCAGATATACACTCACCAAGCACTTTATTAGGATCATTTTCACTTCATTACACCTACTTATTCATGCGATTATCTAATCAGCCAATTGTGTGGCAGCAGTGCAATGCATACAATCATGTAGATATGGGTCAGGAGCTTCATTTAATGTTCACATCAACCATCAGAATGGGGAAAAAAATTCAATCTTAATGACTTTGACTGATGGTGCAGTGGGTAGCACTGCCACCTCACAGCAAGGAGGTCCTGGGTTCGAATCCCCGTCGGCCGGGGCCTCTCTGTGCGGAGTTTGCATGTTCTCCCCGTGTCTGCGTGGGTTTCCTCTGGGTACTCTGGTTTCCTCCCACAGTCCAAAGACATGCAGGTTAGGCCAATTGGAGAATCTAAAATTGCCCGTAGGCATGAGTGTGTGAGTGAATGGTGTGTGTGCCCTGCGATGGACTGGCGACCTGTCCGGGGTGTATTCCTGCCTTTCGCCCAATGTAACAGTGGTATGCAGAAGAGCATCTCTGGACACACCGCGCATCATAACTCTAAGTGGATAGGCTACAGCAGTAGAAGTCTAAAAATAAGTAATAAATACCTAATATATATCTTGCAACAGACATTTTTTTCTTGATTGGGCTGATGCTTAGATTCACAAGCTTCACAGGCTTGCCATGGTGAAAGTTCACACCCTGACAATGACACAGGAAAGCCAACCTGCCATACCAATTAATTCAGCAAAAAGTAGCACAGAGCTTGTGGTAGCTGCGATTTCCTGCGATTGCCTTGTGGTTGCTGAAGGCAAATTGATATCTCTCAGGCAGTGTTAAAACTATAAGGCCACTGATTTAAAAGCTACACTAGGCTATTTCATGTTGCTGGAAGACTTAGCTGACAGGCTGTGCTTTACAAAAGTCAAGTAAGTGACCAAATTACAACAGAGCATTTATTTTGCCTACAAAATATAATCACTAAATTATTTAACAATTATTTAATAATACCCTTGTTTTTAAGTGTGTTTTTGTCTGTGTGTCTCCACCATATTTACTGCAGCCAGCAAGAAATGTACCTCTTGAACAATAGAAACAATTCATCATAATGGCTTGCATTTATTTGTATTTAATGGCTTACATTGGTCTTTCTCACACTCAAAGCTGAAATCCGTGGTTTATTTCAGGATAAAAAGCACATTGATTTAATTTTCAGTGTTTTTGTCTTGTATTGCCTTGGCTGTAGTGTTTCTATTCCGGGTTACTGCTTGGGGTGCAGTTAGAGCACAGCCGGAAATAACAGTGCCCATGAAGCAGGTGTGGTTTTGCAGGCGTACATCGTGAACACGGCCCATTGAAGCTAGCCATTACGTACAGAGGAAGGAAAGTCCCTCCACAGCCAAGTGCACACATCTTTTCTGCATGCAGGGAGGCTCTTTATACTGTAAAAAGGCCATAATGACATCCTGTACTTCACAGATACGTGGGAAAATCTTAGTTCTGGTGGAACTCGATGTATACATCACCAGAAATCAAATTCACCTGACATTTTGAAATGGTGAGCCATTTAAAAGCTGACCAGTTGAAGTTTTGCAGTGGTTGAAGTATTTTTAGAATGTGTGCTATTTTTGACGAGCTTGCCAATTCTATTTTGACTGTTTTGTGGGCTATTACAGTTGTCATTTGAATCAACAGCCCATACGGTAATGGTAAAACTGACTGTGAAGCTTTGCCTCCGGGTTAATTTGCTAAAAGGGAGCTACATGTTTGTACATTTCAGATGTAATTGTCTGGGTGCCACTCTGAGAACATTTGCATTTTGTATTATGGAGATTAATCTTGAGGTAAAATTAAACAGGGTTGTCTCATAAACACGGTTGTAAATATAAAATGACATCAACTCATATGACTACATGCTGGCAAACTGCCGGTTACTTCGCATGTATGTATGTCTGCGGCAAGAAGAAAATGTAAAAAAATAAAATTAAAAAATTAAAAAAGCCACATCCTGGAGGAATACAAAACTGGTGGTATATGTTACAGCATGAGTGGCAATTGATTTTATCAATGCCATTTAGAATACACTGAAGATGGTGCATTGGCTCAGTGTAAAACTGCCACAGCATATACTTACTCTATAGCACCTCCTTTTTCATTAGCTGTAGCTAGTGCTACAGTAACTGTTAACTGAGGTACATTTTCAAGGCCTTCATTTGTTGAAAGTATGAAATGATCCAAAAGTTGTGCTTTAAATTGCAGCTTTCTCTGGTTAAATTATTCAGGCCTGGTGCACAATTGCCTAGTCATTTTATAATTGCCTTATAATTACCCATGCCTTTTTAACAGAAAAGAACACCTTCATAAGCACTCTATGGTCAAAAAAGCCCACTGTTCACACGCTGCTAAAAAGTTTCCACTTGTAAGCAGTTACCATAGAAACATTAGTAATATTCCTCGAGGCACTGAGTCAGTTTTAACTGTAATGGAAATAATGTTGCTCTAGGGAAACTCCTCACAAGAGATGCCTGCACATTTTCAGTTTTTTTTTCAGGTATTGGTTTCAGATATTTGTCCTTAGTGGAATTAAGTGCAGTTTAATTGCATGTTATCCATTTGCTTACTTAGCCTATGTTTACCATGTGAACTAGACTTGATGTTCATGGCTGTAGACAAATTATATTTTGTGAACTGTCCCTTACCCATCCTGTTCTGTAGTTGTTATAATGACCTGTGGTATGCACTTATTGTATGTCGTTTTGGATAAAGGCGTCTGCTAAATGAATGCAATATCTAATAAAGGTATCTAATGTTTGCTCTGTACCTATTCAGATACAAGGAGCTGATGACAGGCAAGAGGGCCAGAGAGATCATCGCCATTCTGTGGATACTCTCTTTTGTCATTGGTCTCATTCCCTTCCTGGGGTGGAACAATAAGCAGGATGCCTGCAGGAAAAACAGCAACGTCACAGAGGACAGCTCTAACCGAACTCGGAGAGGGAGCGTTAGCGGCCCCATGGACAGCTGTCACCTGCCCTGCTTGTTCGAGAGCGTGGTGGACATGAGCTACATGGTGTACTTCAACTTCTTCGGCTGCGTGCTGCTGCCCCTGCTCATCATGCTGGGCATCTACGTGAAGATCTTCAACGTGGCGCGCAAGCAGCTGCGGCAGATCGAGCTCAAATGCATCAACGGCGAGAACTCGCACAGCCTGCTGCAGCGGGAGATCCGGGCGGCCAAGTCGCTCTCCATCATCGTGGGCCTCTTCGCCCTCTGCTGGCTGCCCGTGCACGTCCTCAACTGCATGAAGCACTTTGTGGGCGACCAGGGGCGGCCGCCCTTCGTCATGTTCATCGCCATCGTCCTGTCGCACGCCAACTCGGCCGTCAACCCCATCATCTACGCCTACCGCATCCAGGACTTCAGGAGAACCTTCCGGAAGATCCTCTCCAAGCACGTCCTCTGCCGGAAGGACGAGATTTACCTCGGCTCCAACGGCAGCGCGATCAACAGAGATCAGATCAATATGACCATTGACCCGTTGCTATAGGGACCAGGAGGGGGGGTGAGGAGTTCCTGTAGTGTTTTGTGTTTTCCAAAGGCCAATCAGAAGTGTGGAGAGAAATGTTTACAGAACAATGGGATACAAGGTGTGGACTGAACTGGTTGAATGTTGAGCACAATGCCTTCAATGTAGGTCTTTCATTTTGTTAAAAGTGCTGAAGAGCCAAGGGGACAGGTCTTGAATATTGGGATTTCTTTGTACATATTGATTTGAAGAAAACCCAAATTTTGTAGGTCGTCGAGAGTTTTAACTGGACAGACAGTACTGTGGCTACCACGATCTTTATGAGATTTGTGACCTGAATTCTACCCCCTGCCCAAACCAATATTATCCTTGAGTACATAAACTTGAAGCTTCTTTCTCAGCCTTAACTTTGTCAGAGGAATAATGTGGTCAGTGTTTATAATTTATTGTTGTCGTTTAAAAAAAAAAAAAAAAAAGAATCAGCCTGTAGCATTGAAATTGGAGCAAGACAAATGTGTGTTTTAAAAATATATTTAGAAGTACACATGACTCTTGCACTTGCACAAAACCAATCAAGTGGAATGGTGTCTGTGGGCTTTTGTAAACATGAAACACCTGTCGAGAAGCTCACATTTATAGCAGTAGTGCGACTTTTTGAGCTGCCAACACTGAATGAAGAATGTAGAAAGAATTAAATATGCTAGCTATCGTGGATGGACCTCCAATGAAATAATCCAGTTTTTTTTGTTTTTTTATGTGACATGTACATTATAAGTTAAAAGAAACTGGTGTGGTGTGGTAATATTATGGACAAACACTTGTACACAAGAGCAGTGATATTTTATAGTAAAGTACCGTGATGTGAGTGTGTTGGTAACACTTTTGTGTCTGTGGTTCGTAAATGTTAATTTAGCTCAGCTCAGGAATAAAGTCATGTGTTGACTGTAAAAAGCAAAAATCCCACAGAACGAATCCTTGCGGACAGGAAGATGTGAAATGCTGCAAAGTCTTAATGTTACAAGATAAACGAAAAGTACCATTTTGTGCTTCAAAACAAATTTTCCCCTTCCAATGCAAACCGTATCGTCAACAGACTCACTTATATGAATTTATTTCAAAATTGGTATTAGTTCCTGACATTTTACATACACTCAAATTTAAAGTAACAGATTTTTTTTGTGAGACATGCATAAATATAAATACCTGTTGCTTAAAATCTGAGAAAAATTGGAAACTGCACATAGCTACTTCGCTGAAGGAAGACTGATCTTGTTGAAACAAATCACTGGGGGAAAGTTCATGCTTCATGCACAGCATGTTTTAAAGAATACAGACCCTAAAAATGCTCTACATCTGAATCTGCGTAGCGGTGCCTAACATTCCACCGCTTCCTTCCAACCCAAAACCCGGCAACCCCCACACACCCGCTCCCAATTCCAGCCTGTCCGCGATTAGAGGGGCCACATTCTCCCTGTTCTGGCTCAGCCCCCTGACTCTGTTGATCACTGCAAAGTCGACCACCGCTGGCTTTCCCCCCGAGGCAGCGTGCGCCATGGGAAATAGCGTGTCACAGGCCTGCTGGAGCTCAACCAGTCAGCTCGAAATTAGTCACTCTTTCGGTTTGCTAGGGGGCCATTTCCATGCGACAGATCCCTGTGCACTGCCGACATCAGCTCATTACCCACCTCCCCTAGTATTTATGCATTCAGACAAACCTACACTAAGTATACAATACGAGTTGGTCGCTCCTTGCTCTGAAATAACCGAGTAAACACTACACAGACCGCAGGACAGAAGCCACCGCACCGCACTAGTCTTGCAGTCGGAGTGAGAGGGGCGGGGCCTTTTTTTGCACTGATGTCACAAAGGGCTCAGACGTCCAGCCACATGCATACTGTATATCCAGTTGGCCTGCCCCCAGTGTACTGAACTTCAGTGCAGCTGGCATCTGCCAACCAAAAGGCTGCTTGCCATCTGTCAGAACTGGCTGTCATTGAGACATCCATGAAACCATTATGCAACATGGACTTGTAATGTGGAGGGTGGTTTTTACTTTGTTTTATTTATACCATGTGGCAGACAGCTCAGTTGTTGTTTTTTTGTTTGTTTGTTGTTTGTTTTGTTTAAGACATGAAACCTTCCAGAAACCTTTCATGGCAACTTAAGATAAGAAAAAAAATGTGGACATCTGGTCTGACCAACAGGGCATGTCATAAGATTAACTCTGTAATGTGCAATTCCAGCTTGTTGCCATTCATTGAGCTGGATTGTATGAGAAGTATTTTCTTGAAGTATTAAATGGTTAAATGTCTAGAAAAGAGCATCCTGGTAGAGCGGACTCCCCAAAGGAAGGTTATGTACATGCACTGGGACAGACTGATAAAGCAATCTGAAGACACATTCCTTTCTCATTCCAATCAGTAGACTGCCAGATGCTTCCCTGGTCACACTATAATACACTAGCACTGCTGAACTGAGGCATACTGTGCAGGATTTTTAGCCTTGCTGTGTTTACCATCAAAGAATCATCCTCAACCCTGCCCACTGAACTCCGTCTTTATATTTCAAATCAGTTTTTATTTGAACCCATTAAAGTAGTGGGAGTTTTGACATTTCTTTGGTACACGTTGTCAAGCTAGGTGATGAACAGAAATCTTGACATTTTTAATATCAGCCAAAGTGAGGCTACAGCCGTGGGCTTTTCTTACAATACTACTTTTGTCATTAATCACAAAGAGTTTCTTTCTGCACCACCTCTGTGGTCAATTACTTCGCATAATAATTTTAGTCTTCAGTCAAACAGAGTATGGGTTAATAACTTTTCCAATAGCTGTTGCCATTGAGGCAACGCAATTCCAAAAGCTCCAGAGAAACTTGACAGGTTCTGAACCCACAGGTTCTGTAGCCGCACACACCCCGCCCAGAAAACAGCGTCACTCCCAGAAACATCCTGAACACATCTTAGAAGAAATACAGGCAAAGGAGCAAGGATTTGGCAAGTCAGTTCATTGATATGACTGAGCCTGGTAATTTTATACCTTCAAGGCAAAAATCCTGCATAATTTGTCTCTAATAGTGAACTTTAAATCTGTAGAAATCATCCAAATGTGCATCTTCCAAATGTACTGAGGCCCCTTCACTTTTATTGATTTTAAGTGGTGGACAAGAACGGATTCATGACCATCGCAAAAACAAGTAAATGATGTTATGGGACACTTGCAATCCGTTTCCAGGCAGAAATATAAATTTTTAAATAAGCCTCATGGCATCATGGGTTGACAGTATTTATTTATAATCCCATCCATTGTTGATGAAGCCAGGAGATGCTCCCTCATAAATCCAAGGGCTAAAATGCAGTGTACAACATCCAGTGTATTCCAATGCAGATATAGTGCCCATCTGTCCTGCACTGTATTAACTATCCCCTGGCAGCACATTTCATTATTTGTGTTACAAACATGTTTTGTGGGGTAATCGGTCCCCCAACCAGTTTGCTGATTTTGGAAAAAAATACAGACCAAGCGTCTTCAGTTGAGCTGTTCTGCACTGGGAAGACAAAATGGCTTTCATGAGATACATTTTTGCCATGTGACAGTATTATCACTACACAGTGTGTACAGAGGGCCATATAACAGTGTTTAATATTCTCTGGCAAAGGTTAATTGTCACACCACAACATACTTAGCGCAACTGTAAACTAGTACTGTTATTTAACAAAGGAAATCCTATGTATGGTGACTTATTTTGTTAATAAAAAGATATGTTTGAGTAGAAACATCTGTGTGTTTTGCTTTAAAATGACAGTTAAGCGACTTAGCCACAGAAGAAAATCTGAATGACTAATCCGTATGACTAATACAGTACTGAATGACAATGTGAATGAATAACATGGGACTCACTGGTTGTGTCAATCAAAAGCAGGGTTTCCCCACACCATACTGGGTCTTTTAGGACTCTTTAACAGGTCCACTATACTGTACATGCCCTCACAGCCGAAAGGGTGAACCACTGTAAGATGAATGCGTGTGGCAGGTCAGTCACCCCCAATGCTGACCAATGCTTTTCACAGTAAGCAATGGGAAAGTGGCCACATCTAAACCGGACACAGCCGAATCACAAGAGTGGGTCCAAGTTTCACACAGCTGGGCAATTGAGTGTTTTAATCTAACCACAAACATAAAATCACAAACACTGCAGACGCCTGTAGGCAGCTGCAATAACATTAACATTATGCTTTGAACTCCATGACTGCATTGTACATCGACGCAGCAGCAAACACTTGTAACGGCATGCAATCCATATGTGTACCCCGCCCAGCCAGGAAAGGGAAAAGAAAAAAAAGAAAAGAAAACTATCTATGGGAATACAAAACATCTTCGACAGCTTAGTTGTTCAGGGCTGGCAGAAGAACGATAGTGTCATCTTAAAATAAACAAAACTTCTAGAAAGAAACCACAAGCTCAGGAAACAGATGTACATTTTTATGGACATAGTAGCTCAAAATACTCAAACAAAAACACAGTGTTACATCAGCAAAATACAGACCAACAAACCGACACAACAAAGTTATACAGAACTAACAAAAAAAATAAAAGTTTGCAGAACTGTACTAATTGACTGACCAATAAGGTAGAACAATTAAACAAACATAAATGGGTTCCATTTATACATTTTTTCATTGGATTTTATCAGACAAATCCAATATTTATCTGAATGAAAATTTAGACTAGTTGATTTCTTTAATGGAAACATACCCAACAATGTTTTGCGATTTTTTCAAGGCAAAATGGTTACCCGATGGCGCACATGTGTACCAAAGAGTTAGTAGACCATTATCAAGCCACCATCTTTTATATGCCATCATATTGTTTAGTGTAATAACTGCTATGAAGGCCTCCCTGCAACAGCTGGAAGGGCCCGCCAGGCCATCTGATAGCTAAGTCAACATTCGCAAATGACTCAATAAGGATGTTACCCGGGTGAGACTAAGGAACTGAGGACACCATTCCAGCACCACTGGAGCAAGGGTGCCCTAAAATGGCATCCCTACGTGAAGATGCCTCGTAGCAGTGACACGAAGAGCCTGCTTGGCTGCTAGGAGCACCAAACATTTCCCCCAACTGATCCACCCAGGGACGAGGGGCTTCAGAAAGGCAAAGAAGCGCAAGTATGTGCGCCGGGACTAAGGGGGGCTGGATAAGAGCGTCTGCCAAATGCCAATAATGGGGGAGTGTCGAGTGTAGACCTCCAGGGCCTGGGGCCTATGTGCCCTGGCCTGCTTTTCCAGAGAGAATGTCGGACATCTGCTGGTTGGTCACCACCTCCTGCTGGGACAGCCCCATGGTCTGGCAGAGGTAGGCAGCCAGAATGTGTTTACACTGTGGAGGGGGGAAGACAAAGGGTGGGGGGGGGAGACACAGAATGCTATAGAGCTCAAAAAATGAACAGTTCTCCGATAAACAGCCGACTGTGCATGTATTATGCATGAGAGAGCGGGAGGGAAAGAGAGGCACAGGGGGAGCGAAAAGGGGAGAGGAGGGGAGGAGCACAGTGAGAATTTGGGAGTGATAGAAATGGGGGGTGGGAGGAGGAAGAGGAGTGACAGAGATAGATAGAGGAGGAGTGTTTTGAGACAGAGACAACAAACATTGACATTTAAAGATAAAATATGAGCGAGAGAGACAGAGAGAGGGTTCAACTGATGAGCAGAAGAATTTTCCCCTGCATGGTTCTTAGCGCAGCTCTAAAACACAGAATCCAACCCAAGCCCCTAAAGTACTGATGGATGAGATACCAAGCTCTTGTTTGCATGTTCAGTGCCTCTGGGCAGACTGAATGGACTACATCTATACAGAATGAGACCCATCTTGACATCATATCTGTCAGCTTGTCTCAAGTTAACCAAATTGCTTCTCATTCAACAGTATTACTCATCTACAAATAACATTAAATGGGAGGAATTTTGGCCTGGGGAAAAAGGTTTTTGAGGATATTTTAATGTCGTCACGGAACACAGAGCAAGGAGCCACCGGGTCGTCACCGCTTTCTGCTTCTCAGAAGAGCAAGCTAATTTTAGAGCCATTCTCCAGAGAATAAATCCTGTCTGGTGCACGTATTTGCAGGAATCAGAAAAAGTACTGCAATGCTTGTGGTGAGTCCACTTGGCAGGAGAGATAGAAGAAGAGGCCAAGGATGAAATCCACCAAGAGCAATATATCTTAGATTTAGCATGGAAGTGTAATTAAAAAGAACATTATGAAATTAGTATAATTTCTTCTTATTTAAACTTCACTTGCAACCCACATTTTGTGTGACTAGTACCACCTTGAGATACAATATACTGAATTGAGTTTTCTCTGAAACTTTGAAACTGCCAACGAGAGTTGAAGCCATTTGTTTGGAGCTCCACGTCTATGGAGGCGGATAAGTGTCCTCTCAGAGCAACATCATTAAGACGTCAGTTGAGACTCAGAACGTACTGCATTTCCTGAAAATGCCCTTTAAAAAAAATAAACAAATAAAACTAATAATACGGACAAGCAGTGGGTGGGATGTTGCAGGGAGCGATACTCTGTAAACTGTGCATCTTTGAAATGTTTGGTTTTTCTTAGACAAAACCAGTATGTGTGGCAGAAATAACAACTGACGAGCATTTTGATTCTGAATCAAAGAATTTATGATTTTCCCTTTTTTATAGAATTGGCTTTATAATTTGTGGTTGGCAATATGACCTTTTGGCGTCATAAAAAAATAACTTCTAATCTGAAGGAATCTGGCGAGTGTGTATACTCTTAGCAGTTATCAACAATATATGCCTGGATTTGCATAGAAATAAAGATCACACAAATTTGAATCCATAATAGAGACAAAGCCTTGTCTGTTACTAAGGTAACCTCAGGCCTGCCGCTGTTTTTCAGTCACACGCTAATAAACGACGCATTACTGGCTTCCTCTCCGCAGTGTGAACTCACTGCAGCCGAGCTGCCGCTACGCGCACGTGACGCTCGGACGCTCCGGACAGGAAGTGGGCGGTGGTTACCAGCAGGCTGTCGTTCCTCCGGAGGACGGAGAAGGCGAAGGCCGGGCAGGGGCAGTAGTGGCAGGAGGTGTAGCAGGTGTACAGGCGTCCCGACCCTCCGATCACCTGAGACAAAACGGCCACACAAACTCGCATGAAACGACACATCTGTAACCGCCAACACCCGTCAGAAAATACTGAGGGGTAGACTGGAAGCCCACACAAAAGAATAGTGTAGAACAGTGGTCCTCACTCCCGGTCCTGGAGAGCCGCAGAGTGTGTTGGTTTTTGTCTTAATATCAGCCAATTCAAACGCAAGGTGAGTTAACTGCGCAATTAACTGCTTTAACTGATCAATTAAGTGCTGAGTAACAACAAAAGCCAGCACAACATGCAGTTCTCCAGGACCAGAATTGAGGACCACTGGTATAGAGCTATAGAGGTATACACGCACCGCACACCAAAACCCAATATAATGCTTTATTCTTATTTGTATCAAAAAATGTTTATTTGTATCAAACAACATTTCGATCTCACACGCCAATGCTACAGGGAGGTAAAGAAAAGCCTTTCACCTCCTCTGCACTCTGAACACAGGGACATAGGCTTAACGTGACATTTAATACTGACAAAGTGGTAACATGAGACCCCCCCATAATAGTTCCCATTTCCTGCCCTACTCCATCAGTAAGGCCGAGTGCTGCAATATTCTTGTCACAAATATTAATACAAAAGAGCAGAGGTGGGCAATTCTCACCTTCAAGGGCCCATCTTCACGTCTCAGATGTCAGCAGGAGTCACCCTCCAGCCACCATCTGATTTATAACCAGTACCATCACAAGACTCACCCTCAATCTGTTTACTTAACCTCCCGAGACCCTGCGTCCTTAAACAAGGGCATTCAATTCTGGCTTCCCTGAGCTCTATACAGAATTTCTCTCAACATAAGGGACATTAGCATTAAAATGAAATAAAATAATTTACTGCAACATGTTTTTGTCTAAGACACTTGTATTATGTTACATTACATTACATAACATTATTGGCATTTGGCAGACGCTCTTATCGTACGTACGACGTACAGTTGATTAAGCAGGGTTAAGGGCCTTTATCGTGGCTACACCGAGGATCGAACCACCAACCTGGCGTGTCCCAGTTATGCACCTTAACCACTACGCTACAGGCCGCCCTACTGCCCTACTGTCACAAAACCTCAGCTTTTTTTTCTTTCTTTTTCTCCTGGGTCTCAGTGGGTCAATGACAATAAGCCCACAAAATACAAGCTGACACGGAGCTCAGACTAACAGATCCTTCAACTGCACAAAATAGGAGTTTCCCTCCATTACTGCAGAAAAACACCTACACATAAATTCACAATAATTTTGCACTGGAGGTCAACAGGTACAGTTACACATTGTGATTTATTAATCCTCATGTCCATCTCGTTTTTTAAGTTACGATTTCTAGAAAAAGGATTTTACACACCGTAACGCAGCTTCACCCCATATTGCTTAGTCTAATCAACTGTAAGTCGCTTTTGATTAAAAGCGTCAGCTAAATGACAAATTATCATTACTAATTATTTTGATTGCGACGCACCCAGACTCTGTTCAGCTGAGCGCAGAAAACTACATTTAAGTTATGAATTCTAACCATCCATCAAACAATAACACTCTGAGGCAAAGCATAAGTATGATTAATGACGTTCTTTAGCTTTTAAGGCATCGATCACAAGAGCTGCAGAGAAAGCCTCTGGCAGAAGCCTTCAGGGCAGCTGCATATGGATGTGGTCTAGCAGCAGTATATCCTTCAGCACGCTGCATGGGAAATTCACCAACTGACCAAACAGCAGCGGGCCGGATGTGCGCTGCTCTTTCACCAAACTGCCATAAAGTAAACAGCCGCCGATGAATCCAGGGTCAGAAGAAACGTGCCCCAACTACGCTCTGCGCAGACATTCTTTAAGTTCTCACAAAGCTTTTATGGCCTTACGGCTGTTATAAGTAGCGTAATCTCACGTTCCTGTTATCTGCGTTGCCCGAATGCGGAATGCTTACGTACTGAGCAGAGGTACGGTAACGTCTCACAAAGGTTGAATAAAACAGGAAGAAACTCAACTTTCCCTCGCCTGTGAAAAGTGTGACTTTTGGGCGAGTCGAGTTAGGGTCTGTGTACTGCAAGGCCTTGCCC
Source organism: Conger conger (assembly GCF_963514075.1). Classification (NCBI taxonomy): domain Eukaryota; kingdom Metazoa; phylum Chordata; class Actinopteri; order Anguilliformes; family Congridae; genus Conger; species Conger conger. Next base: position 48,673,423 of record NC_083766.1, on the reverse strand, counting down.
GGTGACCACAAGAAGTCTTCAGACAAAAGGTGTTTCAGCAAAACACACTTACTGCAGCGACAGGCAGACAGGCTTCAGATGTACTTGTTGAAAAATACTGCTCACAGCTCATCCGGGTTTGCTTCCCTCAACATGAACGCATCTTTTTCATTGGTGCTTCTATTCAATACAATTTTATTTGTATTTGTATTTATTTTTACAAAAAGAGGTATTACAGAGCAACAGAAGGGCAAAAACAAAAAGGACAAACCCCATGTACATGAAATAAACAAATACAAAAAAACTCCCCAGTGGGGAGAAAAACCTTCAAACGGTGGTGAGAAAAAACACCCCGATGGGAAGAAGTCTCAGGAGGAACCCAGCTGTCCAGATATAACAGAAATGTAATGCAAAATATAAAACAGGTAGGACAAATCTTGAAATCTGATTGGTTCATAGCAGTGAAACATTTTCTATATACCACTGCTGTGCGTTCGAATGCCTGTTTATAGTTCTATTTCAAGTAACACTCCGCGGCAAAGCAGCCATTCGAGTCAAAATGAAAAAACGTTTGATGCAAGGTGATGCATCTCAATCACCTTGCAACAATGTTGCCCAGAATTCGCAAGCAAGCAGAGACACAGAGCTACACACTGCCTCCGCTTCCACGTGATTCAGAAACTATCCGATGCGAGTCTTGATTTGCAAGAGAGACTTGTGTCCGTAAGCAGGCAGAAGTGTGAGAGCTTTAGGTTGACCGCAACATGGAAACTTGTGGACCGAAGAAAGCAGAGCAGCACTTCTCCAAATAATAAAACGAGCAGACCTACACAGCGTGATCCCACTAATGTTGAACAGTTTTTCAGTGCTTGCACACTGGTACAAATAAACGTCAAAAAGGCATAAACTCTTGTTTAGCTTGCAAACGAACTAGCTAGTGAGTTTGGCAGAACGACGTTAGAGTTTTCTAACATTATATAGCAACCACCTGGCACTACTTGCAAGCATGCGGGAAGTACCTCCTTGTAAATTATTCTTGTAATGAAACTGTTAATAAAAATTTTTTTTGGATTGTGTCTATAATATCTATATTATGATGTTTGGATACAAATTTCTATATGCCACTGCCTGTCGTGAGTTATTGCTTAAATCTATCAGAGCAATTCAAAAGGGTTGAGACGGTTACAGTTGTGGTAGAGAGGCGGGGTGAGGCATTTGCATCTCCTGGATGAGCTGAGAATTTTCTCTGTCACTACTTGTTTACTACTGTTTACTTTAAGCCCAAGCAACAGCTGGGAAAGTAAACAGTGATAGAACGGGATAATGTTATCTGAAGTGATTAAACTGTTTTTGTAATGAAAAAGATAAGCGTTGAATGCTGAGTAGAGTCTGTTAACAGATGATTACATCATCTAAGCGTCCAAGCTGGATTAGCATCCAAGCTGGCTCGTGTGTTATTAACTTTACCTGTATTACCGAGCAGGAACTGGCCTTAGAAGAGCATACAGTCTTTTTGCTTACATAAGGGGAGATACCACAGGTGAAAACAAATTCCTTTCCTCCAATGAAAATAATGCTTTTTTTTCTTTGAATGGGAACAGAAATGCAAACATTTTTTGTATTAGGACAAATTTTTTTAGGAACATATCCAAATTAGCTCATGAATAATTAAAAAGCATACATTTGCATATTAGTCGAAGCTTTTTTGTCTCTGGATTAAGTCAGTTAATTTTTGTATTTCAATGTGATGAATGACTCAATAGCTGGGGAATTAGAGGTCTTTTTTTAACGTTTTTGTCTAGCTGATTAATTATTTTAAAAACCCTATGTACACTCACCGTGCACTTTATTAGGAACATTATTACTTTATTACACCTACTTATTCATGCAATTATCTAATCAGCCAATTGTGTGGCAGCAGTGCAATGCATACAATATAGTCAATGTATAAACACTCAAAAACCTAATCACTGAACAAGCCGCCATATAGTCCTCTTGCACTAAATCATACAGTGAATAACTAAGAAAAAAAAATCTGTTTGATAAACAAAACCTTTTAACATTTCCAGGTAAATTCCTTACTCTTACCAGCCCCACGTATGGTACAGTGTTCCCCAAAACAATATAGGCCAGCGGTAGAACTTTTTTCCAGATTCACTGTACTCAACCGGGATAACTGAAAACTGCAACTTGTGTCTCTTAAACCAGTACAGACAGACACATTACGGAATAGACGCTTCAACTGATATATGATAACCTGTGGCATGAGTTTATGGCTGGAGTCAGCGCCAATATCCTCGCACAGCAATTGCACTATGCTGTCACCGTCTTCAAGTTTAAGTCCATTTTTATTCTCAAGGACATCGCAGAGGTTCATACACTTATTCTTTAGCTAAAAGTGTGAAAACGATGCGTGACCGCACCCCTATCATAAGTTAAAATACTGGTCTGAACTTCAGTTGTGCAGTACTTTTCTATCAAAAGTACGACTTTGGTTCCTACAGATATATCATTAGGGGGGTGCTGACAGGGCGCAGCAGATAAATCTGATTCACCCGTGTAAGTAATGCTTTTAAGATGGCAGGATGTGCTCCATTATTAACGGGGTAACAAATTCTTCCCCTGAAGTCTAGAGCTATGTCATTCCTCAAAGTTATCAACTGACTTGCGAAATAAATGCCTCGTTTATCAATGTGGCACTTCATTAGAAACAAGTGACCACATGTGAAGGAAGCACACAAAGACAGCAGCTCATACCTCCTTAATGACATCACAATGGTGAGCTGAAAGAGCTTTGTCTGATTGGCTATGATGCTAAAACCAAGAAATCATGGCGCATGCCTCAAGACAGCTCAAGGTACTCTCCTTCCTTCAGTGAGGCCTGGGCGGCAGCTGCTCGTGTCCGAGACTACAGATGTGTGCATACCTCTTTGTTGGCAGTTTTTATTTGATGTATTTTCATCAGATCTATCTGGAGCAATGTTACTAAGCTAGCTAGTTGGCCAATCTGTCGCTATTTCTAGAAGTACCATGGGCCTCAAGACACTGGTGCACAATAATGGGCAAGAAAATCACTCAAATTTGTGTGGTACATATTATGGGATTTTGTGTCAACACAGTTAACAATTTAATAACCATGATATTGGTATCATGAATTGTTTAATAAAGAAATGTTTTTGCAAGTTTTGTAACTGTTTGTAAGTGTAAACAATTTTTTGGTTACTTTGAATTTAGAGAAGTCAGAGTTTGCTTGAGCATTAATGTACAATTAGCAATGTAATGTATGTTAAATGGTAAATGGTTGGCATTTATATAGCGCCTTTATCCAAAGCACTGTATAATTGATGCTTCTCATTCACCCATTCATACACACACTCGCACACTAACGGCGATTGGCTGCCATGCAAGGCAGCTCAAACCAGCTCATCAGGAGCATTTGGGGGTTAGGTGTCTTGCTCAGGGACACTTCGACACAGCCCGGGCGGGGGATCGAACCGGCAACCCTCCGACTGCCAGACGACTACTCTTACAGACTGAGCCATGTCGCCCATGAGCCATGTTACATTGCTAATTTATACTATGTAAAACTGCAGCATTGCGAAAAACCAATTAAGGCTAATCAAGGTTCATACCAAAAGTAGTTTTCTAGATAAGTTTGAAGGATGATCTCAATCATTTGTGCAAAAAGGTGAATCAAGGTGAATGATCATATCTCCCAGCCCACTAAACACTTGTAGGGGAATCTCAGACAGCGTTCCAACACAACTCATAGTTCCAGTCACACTGTACACTGCCAAAGGCTGATAAGGGTGGGGGAGGGGGAGGGGGAGGGGTCACAAAAAAAGCTCCTAAAATAAATGGGACAATTCCGCTCCACAGCAGCAAAAAACCCCCCCAAGAAAACAGCTCTGGCTGTGACCTCACCACACAATTTTTGTACATTGAAAATCTGGTCCCTCTCGGGCTGCGATGGAGACCAGCGCCCTGGCCCTGGAGGATTCTGGGTCAGAACACATCAGCTCAGCAGCTATAATGGCCCATACGGGAGCGGAGGGGCTGAGGGGCTGAGGGGCTGAGGGGCTGTGGGCTTGTGGGAAGGCAAGACCTCCAGCACAGAGAGCAATGCGTCTAAATCAAACCTTGGAGTGACAGTAAATCATAGACTCAGTGATCCGGCCATGCATCATTTTCAAAGCCAAAGTACAGTTGGACAGGCTCAGAGACCCGGTCTAAAAATATTTTTGGAAGCTGGTGATGGCAGCCTGCCAAAAAAAAAAAAAAGACCAAATTATTTGTGCAGCTTCGGGGTAAATAAGCGCAGGACTTTTTAAGTGAACAGAAACTGACATAGCAAAATGTTCAGTGTAAAATAAACTCTGGTAGATTTAAGCAATCTAATCAAGTACTGTATGCTTACTATGCAGATTGTTTTAAAGTCGATTTAACATGAATAATGTTGAGGTTATCTTTCCAAAAGTTGTGCATCGGGTTATATTTGTTTATGCCACAGTGAAGAACCCCAATATGACTAATCCCTGGGCTTGTGTTTGGGGGTGGGGTTGCTGGAACCTAATTAATAATCACTTCATTGAACTCCATATTAAAAATCCATATTTTCTGCAAGTTTGAGAAGGAAGAAATAATGGGGGGAAAAGAATGTGCATCTCAGCCAATGCCTGGAGCAGGGGGAGTAGTCTTGACCTTTGACCTCGAGATGGACTATGACAACACATCTGATAGGCCCTGAGGGAGCTCTAACCACGGCAGCCCACCCACTGATCCGTGCAGACAGACGGCCCCAGAGGCACACGTGTTATAGCAGGCTCCTCTCAGACACTATAAAACATTTATATATACAATAAATGTACAGCGGCTTCAGAAAGTATTCAGACCTCTTCACTTTCTAAACATTTTATTGTGTTGTAGATTTAATATTGAATTGATAAAATTGCCCATTGGTTTTTGCGAAAAATTCTAAAAACATATTTTCACGTTGTCAGTGTGGGTTATTGAGTGTAGATTGTTGAGTAAATATTGCTCATTCTGTCGTTTAAAATTAAATTTACACCACAATAAAGTGAAAAAAGTGAAGGGGTCTGGATACTTTCTGAAGCCGCTGTATATATGATATATGACACTGTATAACACTCAGTGAGCACTTATTATGACTTATTATTACTTATTTTTTAGATTTCTACTGCTGTAGCTTATGCAGAAAGAGTTATGATGTGTTGTGTGTTCAGAGATGCTCTTCTGCATACCACTGTTGTAATGTGTGTTTATTTGCGTCACTGTCACCTTCCTGTCAGCTTTGACCAGTCTGGCCATTCTCCTCTGACATCTCTCATTAACAAGGTGTTTCTGTCTGCAGAACTGTTGCTCACTGGATTTGCACCATTCTTTGCAAACTCTAGAGACTAGTGTGTGAAAAAATCCCAGGAGATCAGCAGTTTCTGAGATACTCAAACCAACAACAATCATTCCACGGTCAAAGTCACTTAGATCACATTTTTATTCCATTCTGACGGTTGATGTGAACATTAACTGAAGCTCCTGACCCCTATCTACATGATTATATGCATTGCACTGCCGCCACACAATTGGCTGATTAGATAATCACATGAATAAGTAGGTGTAATAAAGAAACAATGTTCCTAATAAAGATCTCAGTGAGTGTATATGTAGGAATTATTCCTATGGGATAATTTTATAAAAAGGAATACACGTGCTATATTTTATGTTGATCTCAATTTTATGGAACTGCATGGTGGTCTCCCATGGCTTGGTGTTTCAATGGCTATGTGGTAACGTGCTAACATCAGCTTTAACCCCAGAGAGAGTCCTTCCTGCTCACAATTACACAAACAAAACCAGATGGAGGTTGCATCATCCATCTGCTCAACATGGTGGTTTACATGACAAGCAGTACTGTAAAAGAGTACATCTCCTCCTCCTCCCTCCGACTAATGTTTTCATTGAACAGCAACATGTAAACCACCTTGTCACAATATCAAGTTTCCACAAATAAATATAACGCAAGCTTTAGGACATCCTCGACAGCCTGACGTGTGCTTTCTCACATGCCGGGATTTGCAATGTGAAACACAGCACCGTAAATCATTTAGGCACAGTGTGCCCGCCTGAATGTGCCTCTCTAACATTACACAGTCCCTTAAAGAAACATCCAGACAAAAAATAAAAGTCCCGTCAACAACACAACTGAATGAACCATTTAGCCACAGTCCCAAGCAGTATCCAGTACGCTGTCCTGACTGCACATTCGTGCTCTACCCTGCCCTTACATCTGTCTGCGCGTGGTGCGCCTGTCGTTTTATGTATCAGAGCAGGGTTTGTGGGGTGTAGGGGAGCGTGAGATTTCGGCGCCCCCGGCCCCAGAACGAGCCGCACATTCCGCGTCCCGCCAGCGTAAACACGCGTTCCCCCGCGCAGCGTGGCCTTCTGGAACGGCACCCGCGTATCGAGCTTCCGTGCGGCTACAATGACCCCCACGGTCAGGTCTATTATTCCTTCCTGCAAATGGCTGCTTTCATCCACCAGGGAAGAGTCCATTTTCTAGCACTGGGTGATAAAAGCGTGCATTCCTGTCGTGTGTCGAACACCCCCTGAGACAGGCCCCCCCCCCCGCAAAGCATGCTTGTTAGTTCTCCGAACTGATTACAGATCATCCCCTGCAGAGCTAGGCATTTAATTGTGTCCTCACATACAGTAAGTGCTCTGTCTCATTCTTCTTCAACATCCGCTGCTTTCAATACCCCATAAAATTGATATGTGGTTACCTTCCGCTGAATGAATTGGTGTATTGTCTACAGATTAGCCACGGCATCACATAGTATTATGACATCAAATATTATTCATGCACATCCTGTTGTACTGGCAGGGATAAACCCTGTGGGTTTGCCCTGATTTGAAGGATAACTTTTAAATGTTAGCCAAGTGTAACTAGGAACGATATGAAAACGAAATAGCAGTTATTTCCAGTACATTAAGGAGAGTGCAATATTCTCAGGAAACTTTTTTACTGAACATTCATTTTAATGTCCCTTTGAAGGTGATTTCAGTGCTTCATATACACAGGTTAGGATTTGCCTTTGATTGTAATGCATGTAAATTCCACACAGTGAAATTCACACACTGGTACAGAGAAATAGCCTGCAGTGGATTCGGTGCAAACAGTGGGCTTTAAAACAACATGTATGAAAACACAGGTGTGACATTAAGTCACTAAACTGTCGGCGAGTGAAAGATTGGCTCACGCGTTCAGAAGTTCACTTGGGGTTATTAGTACCGTACTGTAGGCAAACGATGCCTCTTTGTAGAATAGGGAAAGGCCACCTCATCTGTTAGCGTCAGGGGAACTCAACAAGACGACGGATCTGCTAGAGAAGGGTTAGAGGAGCAGCAAAGGCTTGCTATAAGAAAAAAAAAAGAGACCCACTCGAGAAAATACATAATTATTCACAAACTTGATATAGATGAGCAAGGAAGGCTGCATCAAATGAGCAACACAGTTTCTGAATTATATTATATGCTCAAAAATAGGGAAATTGCACTATTACAAAGATATATTTTGTTGAAAAAAAGTACTATTTTCAACAAAAAATAAATTTAGGAATCATGGAATGCATATGGAATATGAACAATCACACAAACATGCAATATTTTATGTTCATCTCAATTTTAGAGAACCGCATTTTTCGCCCCCAAGGGTTCCTGTTGCATTGGCTATGTGGAAGCGCACATGTAAAACCCTTAAGTCATCATTAGCATGAGAAAAGCCAGACACTCTTAGGTAACAACACAAACTAGAACAGATGGGTAAAAACAGATAAATACAAAAACGAGAGCGAAATAACCTTCTTGCGGGTATATGCTTCCACCAACCAGTCAAGTTGCAGTTACATCCCTGTCTGTCCGGCAATAACTAACTTCTAGACTGGATGAATCCACAAGAGGTAACATGGGGATTGGGGACACAGAGGCCCCAAATCTACCATCAGAAACCACCTCCATCGGTAGAGGGTAATCACAACAAAAATGCAACCACAAAGGCCAAATTCACAGGAGCCAAGAGTATAAGGCAGGATCGGCAAGGAAAGAAGGAATATACTCACAGTGGTTAACATGCCACCCAAAACAACTTTAATGGTGCAGGCATTCCAAGCTACAATAGTCGTCATAATACTGCTATATTTCAGTTAGCTAGGTGCTTTTGAATGTGAAAATAATTTTTAGTATTGTCTAAATGGCATGCGAGTGGGATCTCCCATCATTGGTGTGGAACAGAAAATCAGTCCTATCTTGTCTTCTTCCACACCAAATAACCAAACACGGCAAAAAAATATTTACTTAGGCCTATACTTTTTACGTTTCTAAAATAAAATTAATTGTTGTTACTTCTGGCCCATTGTTCCTGGTTGACAAGCCAATGCATCCAATACAGCCAATATGCCTCAGACTGCAAACTCATTCTATTCTATTCTCAGAAACCTGAACGCTGTTGGTTAGTTCAAAGAAATCTTCCAAACACCAAACGCTACTGACACTCATGTGACTTCAGCAAACAGAGATCCATTTAGAGAGGGACAAAGAACCTTCCATTTTTTGCAGGTTGATATCCCTTCAGTGCATACCCCAGCCCAATAACAAAAATGGAATGTGACATGGCCCTTTCGGAAAACATTTCCATGAATACGATAAGATGCAACCTCCAGAGTTTGTGGAAGCAATTTTCTTTTAAGCACAAGGTGTCTCGTGTCTAGGGTTGGGAAACAGGCCTCCCCCTCCCCCTGACCTCCCGTTGCTCTCTGCTACTGCACATACAGACACTACGTCACGAGGATGGAGGATGAAAACTTGTTTGATTTTGAAATACTTTCTCGGCCTGACGTGCAGCAGTGGCGTGCTGGATTTCACACAAACGCACGCTTCAGTGGTCTGTTTAATTTCCCTTTGTTTCATGGTACCTTCATCTTTACAGACACCACTCGCATCTATTATCCACGCACTCCCCAAACCAAGTGTTCAGTAGCATCTGATTTGCGAAATGGCGGTACATTAAAAGATTCCCTTTGTTTTAAAGACCCACTTGAGATTCCACCACTTAAAAAATTATGATGACGGCCAAAAGGACCTTGAATAGTTCCTTAGTCCATTTGATAAGGAACAGTACACTAGAGCTAGAATTAGAAGAGAAAGTCAAAATGGGATGTCATCCTGGCTCCCCAGAGCAGATTCTAACAGAGGGCAATTCCCAAATCTGGCATGGGTTTCATTTTCAAAACCGCCATTCTGGATCAGCCCCCAATCTGTTACGACCCAAATTCCACCTGCGCTACAATAACTGCGCTAGCGGACATAACACAAAGCCACACTAACAATGACCACCACAACCTTAAAGAAGACCCAGCTGAGCACAAATGATATGCAAAAAGACAAGCAGGTGTTCATTGTACAGCAAAGCAGGAAGTTAGACCTATCCAAAAGGTGTCACAGGTTATTGAGTGACGCCCTGGGGCTGAATCTTTGTGTAGACAATGCGAACAAAAAGCTAATGATCTGGGGTTATCGGGGAAATGAGAATGAATTAAAATAGGTTTAACTTTGGAATCCTGTGTTTCTACACCCCTAACTTAAACCCTTAGAGAAGCCCTCACTTAACCTACATATACATATGGGCAATTCCATCGCTAAGGATTTGACATTTGAACACAATTACAAAATGACAAACCAAATCCCTCAAATTATAATTACAAAATGTTGTGATATTTGTGATGCAAAAAGACAGGTATTTTGGGGAGAAAATACACTTTCTAAAAACTCTGAATTCTAATTCAGAAAGTTTGATATCCATGTAATGCAGGAAGCTTGGCTGAACGTAAAAACATTCATTTTGAAAATGTATTTATTTGTCTTGATTTTTATGAGGAGATACCAGTGTTATGGATGTGACATCTGAAATGTAAATTGTTTGATGATCTACTTCCAAATCAAGCTTTATCATAACACATTTGTTGTCATCTGAAATGGTTAGTTTTGACATTGAGAAAACCATCTGAAATGGTTTTGAATGTTTTCAAGATGACCGCAAAATAGCATTGATTGCAATGGTAATGGGACTAATAAATACATTTTAAGCACTTTCCTGTTGTTAGTCTACATTTTATCAGACTTCAGAATGGTCACCATCGACTGTTTGGGACATAATAAGTTTAATTGGGTAAGTAAGTTTCTTTTTTCATGCTCAAGTTGACGTTACTGTGGAATTGCCCATATATTCTACATTACATAATTTAATAATTATTATTAAGAATGACAATTATCAATTAAATCGCTATATTCGTTGATCGGTCAGTCTACAGTAACCTGGGCCCAGTATTTTGGGTTTTTGGATAGGATTTCAGAAGTCGGATAGGATTCAAATGGGGTATTTCAAAACTAGGAGCTGTGATCCAGATTGAAAACAAGCAGTTAAATTAAACAGACAAATTTGTGTGGATTTTCCAACGGAATATGTGATTCACATCACCGTGATGTCACGATTCGGGCAGGGTCAGACTGCACTGCAAATTGCATTTTTTAAAATCTATATGCAGCAGAACACAATTCCCAACCAATGAGGCTGGGAATGCAAAAACGTACTGATGTCAGGTCACAGAAGAAAAAACGGCACTGGCACAGGAAATGAGGTTCAGACAGAAACATAAACAATGATGTTGGCATTGCTGCTAGAGAGCAAACAGCATCAGGTTAAGGACAAATAAAAATATATTTTGCTATAATTCATAAAGATACGGATCCATTTTTGCATGTCGTATCGATTGGATAGTTGTTGTCCGCAAAACCCCTCCAGATTATTAATGGACAAAAATCCAAGGATCTACTGGTCACAGTTGACACCAGTATGGCAGGGATTTGATTGATGATGGGGCCAATCACTGTCTTAAGAACTAGTCGGAGCACTAGCTTGACACAACAATACAATGATATTTCTGGCTAGGGGACCTCCTAAACTTTAACCAGAAAAGAAGCACAATAGTTCACGACAATAATCAGATTAATAAAAAAAGGGGTGGTGTGGGCTTATTTCTTCCTATCAATACGACAAAAGGTGTCCGTCAACATGAGGACAGCAGCGTACTGTTGCAGGGCACTTTCCCTCCCTCCTCAGCAGGTTCCTCTTCCTCAGCTGACAGACAAAGAGGCTGCAACAGCCTGTCTCCATCCTCTAGTCAGAACAGAAATTAACTCAATTAAGGTGTAAGCTCCCTTTCTGATTAAGGATGTTCCAAACAGTTTTTAATTTTAATTTAAATTTTTTAATAAAAATTGTTGAGACGATTGTTTTTTTCTTATTCCTCAACCTCATAATGGTGTTCTTGACAAACAGCAATAACAGCCTCCAAAGTCAATCAAAAGCCTTTGGTACCTTCATATTCCTGCACGAAGGAAGTGACTGAATACACCTATTCCGAAGCAGTAGAGAAGGCAACCGTCCAATTACTTTTGGTCCCCAAAAATGAGGCCGACTATGTACAAAAAGGGATGTGATTCCTACAAGCATCACCCGACACGGAAATAAATACCGTCAAAATAAAGGGGACGGTCCGCACATTAATCTCACATTCATCGTTTAATTTCAAATGCAATGTGCTGGACTATGGAAATTATACCAACTGGTCTGAACTGTACGTGATTCTTAACTGAACAGTCCAACGCTGATGTAGCAATTGAAAGCAAAGGTCTAGAGCAGTGACTTTTTGACTACTCTTCAAAGGGTGAAGCATTAGGGTGAAGCATCAAAATCTCACAGAAGCTGTTCATTTCCATGGTGCAGCACTGTTCCTCCAGCTCTGTACTGCATGTACTTGTGTGTGTCTGTTAAGTTCAGTATGAATAGAAGATGAAGCACATAACGGCGTGAATCTCATACAATATGTGAAGAATTACTGGAGATGAGAGAAATTCCACAAGCAAATGGAGTGTTTAAGGTAAATAGGTGCGAAAAATATCTAAGGGCTGCATGTGTAAGTGAACAATATCTGTTTGGAGACATCACATGTACTTTTATCAGAAAAACTGCACCTTTGCTGGTTTGCAAATTGGAAAAAATAGCCACATCGCAAATCTCTATATTTAATCTCTAGACTTAACTCAGGAAAAAATGTAAGGGTGTGTGTGCATGTTCACTTTAAACCTACGAAAGGCTTAAAAACTAGTCACGTTTGCCAAAACAGTAATGCACATATTCACTGACTCTCTATTTCCTGCCAGATGTTCACAAACAACAGCGGAAATGGGAGCTGCCCGATTTGGTTAGATGTACGTCTCTGCTGGGTAATTTTCTCCTTCAGGTTATTCATCATGACCTTAGGAAAGTGCTTTTGAGGTCATTGTGATTAAAAGCTATTAATGGCATCATGGGCAAGCCAGAATAGTCAGCAAAGACTGTGATCTTACAGGGGGTAATAAAATGAGAAGCCACAGAAAGAGGAAACCCCAGCAAACGACACAAAGAAATGCCCTGTGACTGGTGGTGATATAGTGTGAACAAAACTGACACAATCGTGTACCACAGAAATCACATGCGTGCACAAACACACACACACACACACACACACACACAAGTTTTTAACTTTCAGGGAAACTGAACTGACAATGGTCACAGACCCATCATCACCATAGCTTATAATTTAGCTAATGTATCCGTTCCCGGGTTATAATTAGATCACTAGCTAGCTGGTTTTGAAATAAATCATGGGTGTACATGTAGCTTAGCCTAGGATACAGCCAGTACAACATAAAACATTTATTTTCCATAACTTTATTACAATGTTTTTCTGACAAGGAACCAACCAGGGACATCATCCTTTAGAAACCCCTGATAAAATGCAACTTTGTGCAAAACCTGCAACTGTGATTTAACGCTGCTCCCATTATAAAAAAAGGAATTTGGATAACTTCCTGGAAAGCTTTTTTTGTGAAACATTATTACGCTAAATGTTACGCAAAACGTGACACCACATAGTATTAAAGCATTAGTTGGTTCAATGTCCGTGGGATTCAGAAGCTATCAAAGGCATCACCTTGGAAAGAGTCAGCAGGGTAGGCCAAAGATTAATCTGCGTACAGTGCGGTTGACATACTTTAGCAGTGTGCTGTGAAGCAATGCTTGAGCCAAGGGAGGGACGGACTAGTAACAGCCTACCACTAGCCAGACATGCGCAATCAATGAAACATGAGGTGGGCCGTGACATCAGTGGCTGCCCACATTATCTTGTGAAAACAGGAAAAAATGTTACAACACTAAATGTACGGTACAGTAGAACTGGCCTACATACAAACTGTCGTCACATTAGCCCTGTATTCTTCTGGGAGCAGGGAATTCACAAAGTCAACTTCTCATAACATACCCCTTAAAAAAACAAATCTCAAAAACTGCAGTTCCCGGATTTGTATTTAAAACCCAAGGATGTGCAGTTGCCATCAGTTTTAATTTATGTTTGAAAAGTCTCCCCAGTTATTTTTGTGAGGTGAAGCATGAGGGACATGCCATGTGCCATTCGTTTTAACGTGTGTTTATACGACTAAACTGCAGACCTGTAGAGAAGGGCTGCTCTCCAATGGTCTACAGGCTTGCCTGTGTCTAAGTAAACATTTTTTTTTTCCCTCCATGAAGCGGTGGAGTGATGGCTTTATCTTGTTCCTCTTTTTGTTCGGCCTGCACTCATTTTCCCCCTATTAAGTGGCTCTGACATCTGATTGTGTTTTCATCCCCATTGTGCTTTTAAATAAGATTGTGTTTGACGAGTACGGTTACAAAAAAATTAAATAAAGAGCTTCCCAAAATATTAATTACCACTAGTATTAGTACACCAAGTGATATTGATGGTCGGGTTCCAGAAATACCCAGAAGAATGAAGACAATATTTCCATCATTTCACACAAACTATGCATGAATGCTGTTTTCAAAATAACAATAAGAGGTACATGATACATATAAAAAAAAGAAGAAAAAAGAAAATAAAAATATTTTATTACCAGACCTCCAATAGTAGGTCATTGTTGATTTCTGTATTCCAGCCGTTCCATTGTTAGTCATTCCACTGTCAGCGTTTCTGCGCAAACACTTAGTATACCCTAGTGCCATATGGGGGGGGGGGACAGGAAACCTGTATCCTCAAACAACGTTCCCACTCAAAACAGCCCCAATAAGAGGAGAATTAGGAACTCAGGTCTCTTCGGAGCAGCGGAAAAATGCTTTCCGCTTCAGCGAGGAGGAAACAGACGGGAGCCGAGCCAAAGCCTCGCACATGCCGTTAGCGCGGCCTCCCCTCACTTCCCCACCCACGGCCCTACGTCCCGCCCTGCCTCTGGAGCGTCCGCCCGTGGCCCTACGTCCCGCCCTGCCTCTGGAGCGTCCGCCCGTGGCCCTACGTCCCGCCCTGCCTCTGGAGCGTCCGCCCGTGGCCCTACGTCCCGCCCTGCCTCTGGAGCGTCCGCCCGTGGCCCTACGTCCCGCCCTGCCTCTGGAGCGTCCGCCCGTGGCCCTACGTCCCGCCCTGCCTCTGGAGCGTCCGCCCGTGGCCCTACGTCCCGCCCTGCCTCTGGAGCGTCCGCCCGTGGCCCTACGTCCCGCCCTGCCTCTGGAGCGTCCGCCCGTGGCCCTACGTCCCGCCCTGCCTCTGGAGCGTCCGCCCGTGGCCCTACGTCCCGCCCTGCCTCTGGAGCGTCCGCCCGTGGCCCTACGTCCCGCCCTGCCTCCCCTCGCTGTCCCGCCCTGCCTCTGTAGTGTTCACCCGTGGCCCTAAGTCCTGCCCTGCCTCTCGAGCATTCGCCCGCGGCCCTACGTCCGGCCCTACGTCCCGCCCTGCCTCTCGAGCGTATGCCCGCACTCCCGGAGGGCGACTCCAGCGAGGTGACACTCGGGCTGTGGCAGGAAATGAGCCCTTTCAGAGATACTTAATAAATGACTTTAATAAGGTCATACCCGCAGTCGAGCGACTGGGCACATCCATCCCATCGCGTCCATGACTGAACGATTGCTGTACTCAAAACATTATACAGGCAGTCGGATGATTAAATGCTACTGAAGACGAATTAACTGGATTTGCCGCTCTGAGATTTTTCCTTTTACCTACCCAACTATTGTCCTTTATCACATTACAGCCCCTTACCCAATGATAGAACTCAAAGTGCCTCATACTTGGTTTCCACTGCCCTATAGATGCAGGCATTTAAGTAATGATCCGTTCATCATAATAGATATCAAATCCATAATTTCACAAGAGCTCCTTTGAACCCAAAGCCACCTGGGCACCACGTCTCGGTCTGATGTCTCCCACAAGACCCCATTTCAGTGGAAGCAGGAGACCTGAAATCTACCCAAAATGGAAATCTATTGGACAGCCGCACTGCTGGTACACATGGAGGGGCCACACTGCTGGTACACATGGAGGGGCCGCACTGCTGGTACACATGGAGGGGCCACACTGCTGGTACACATGGAGGGGCCGCACTGCTGGTACACATGGAGGGGCCGCACTGCTGGTACACATGGAGGGGCCGCACTGCTGGTACACATGGAGGGGCCACACTGCTGCTACACATGGAGGGGCCACACTGCTGGTACACATGGAGGGGCCACACTGCTGGTACACATGGAGGGGCCACACTGCTGGTACAGATGGAGGGGCCACACTGCTGGTACACATGGAGGGGCCACACTGCTGGTACACATGGAGGGGCCACACTGCTGGTACACATGGAGGGGCCACACTGCTGGTACTCATGGAGGGGCCACACTGCTGGTACACATGGAGGGGCCACACTGCTGGTACACATGGAGGGGCCACACTGCTGGTACACATGGAGGGGCCACACTGCTGGTACACATGGACGGGCTTTCGGCCTGATCACGGCGTAAGCTGGAGGGCCACTGAGAGAGAAGCTTTTTGGTCACCTGAGCGCGTTTCAGAATTACACATGGCAGTAGGCAGGTCATACGCGGAACAGGCCCAGTGGAGGGGCAGGGGGACGGGTGGGACTGACAAGGTTTTACCTGAAACACAGCACGTCCGCTGGGCGAAGACAGGCAGGTGACGGAGCGCTGGTCCACCAGGTCCAGGGCCTGCAGAGCTGAGGGTCCGAACACAAACTTCAGCCTGAGGGCAACAGACACGGGTTCAACCCCACTGCCGAGGAGCAAGTGGCTCTAACAGACAACAGCATTATGCTGTTGCTATTATAAAAAGACCGAAACTGTGTCAAATACGTTTCTGTGCTCAAATGATCTTGCCTGGTGCAATTGAGACAACCAAGAGGACCAGAGGCGAGGTTTGCACTTTTAGAGGGTACTTCATAGGTTACAATACATCAGACAGGCTCAGTAAATCGCAGAAAAGTATTTTAATCCAAAACAATTATTTATTTGTCTGTCTCTTCCAGACCAGGGTCAAATAAATAATTGTTTTGGATTAAAATACTTTTCCAAACTGGATAAAAGCGCAGAGTAAAACCCAGCATTCTTTTTCCATATTCCAGATGTGGGAGGGTTCTGGGTTTTACTGAGTGCAGTTACCCAGCTAACTCAGTAAACCCGCTTCATGAAATGCCCCCCAGAAATGGTTGGAATTTTTGTTAATGGAAAACCGAAACATTATGGAATGTCCAGAATCTTGCAAGGCATCTTTTGGATTAGATGCATGGCAGGGAATTCCCCTGTCAGGATACTGCGTCATCACCAAACACCAAAGGATATGAGGATAAGTTAGACTTTCCATTTTTGCTGAGAGGAATTAGTCACTAGTCACTTAATTTTACTACTACAATTTAACCCTTAACCATTATGTCAGTTGCCAATAAATAAAGCATAAACAGAAAGCTGCTTGAACAACAAGAAATTGCTTAAATCGGTTGCGTGTAACTGACCCAATCAATGAGCTGAGAATTTTCTGGCAAAACAACAGTAGTATTTTGAAATGGTCCTCACTGAAAGTTCTCAGGAAACAAACGTACTCCAAGGATGGGATATTGATATCACAGGCCTCTACACTAACATATTTTCCAAGGAATACATTCCAGTGCTCCTGAATTGTTTTCCAGTTAGCGCATGAATTTTCTGGAGCAAAATGTAAATGAGCCTGGTATCAAGGCACATTGGTATACTGTAAGGTTACCTGTAAACACAAAAGTCTCATAGGGTAGTTTTGAGGGGATAATTTGAAAAAAAAGAATTTTATATTACAATTTATTTGCACTTAACATCAGGTTCAATCAATAAGACATTTGACATATCAGTATGTTCAGGTATTAAAGGTAGGGATACAGCCCAGGACTAGGACAGGTATAAATAAATAAATAAAATAAAAAAGACACCCAGATATACATGTGTGGGGATACATTTTTTAAATAAAGAGAAAGCCTTTCTTTAAAACATTTGCCTCGCAAATGACACTGACATGAGTGAGGAGAGGAAAGAGAAAGTGACCTGGCCTCCCTTGTTACAGGATGTGACTAAACTCTTCGGTAAGACTCTCTGTCAACAGCAGGAAACAAGTTAAAGTAAACCACTTTCCACTTCTGCGGTATGCGAGTCACTACTGAATAACATACAGAAGGCACCTCCACAATTTCACAGAGCCCACTGCCATTAGCAACACCTGTTCATGTAAAATTTGACTTTTGAGAAATAAATTACCAGTAACAGGACAATGCTATGGAATACTAACTGAAAGACACACATGAAGACACTGATTAGGACACCTTATAAATGGGAGCAGGGTTAGGTGTTCGATAATAAGCCAAATAAAGTGTAGTCTACTCCAAGTCATTATGTACAGGAGGTGTTAAAGACTTCAACCTCTTTTCACATTGCATCCACCACAATTAGTATTGAGTAGTATGATCGTTGTCACAAAACCTGCGGCCCAGCGAGCTTATCGCCAGCAACAGCTTATCGCAAATTCAGGCACAAACCAAGGATTCGCTGACATTTTATTTTTTTCCAAGAAGTGCAAGAAATGCAAACACAAAGATGCCATCTCCGCCCACTCAATGACAGAATGAGACGGATTAAGAGACGTGGGCGAAAGGCGGGAAACACGGTCCGAGTTTGGACTCACCCATGGCCCAGTCTCTGCACACCCTTTTCCTCTGGCAAGACACTCAGCAGCCTCAGAGCCAGAGCATCGATGCTCCATCAGACCGCTGAACGGACACCAACTGCCTGCTGTCCAGGACAGCACCACATGCATTATATATGTCCATGTCAGAATTTTAGAATTTACAGTAAAAATTATATTTTACCTCTATAAAAGTGTTCCACTCTGAAGTCTTTAAAGCTGTGTTTCTCACACTGCAGGTTTGGACCCAAAATGGACTGCGGGCATGTATGAGGTTGGTCCTGGAATGAGTCTCATAGGCTAGGCTATGCTAGCATGTGCATTCGACGGCACCCTGAAAGGAAAAAGGCTCCCAATTTTAAAACTTATTTCTAATTTGGGTCCTAATATTAGAAAGGTTTAATAGTACCTTAGATATAACACAAATATTTCAGTGGATTCTGCCAAGGTCTTCCTCAACCAAGGTAACCTGTAACCTGTGTCTCAGCCCTATTCTCAGTATACTGACAGAGGCTGATGTGCTCCATAAAGCCATGGCGTGGGCCTGTGACACTGAAGCACACCGTACTGCTCATCATCGTCCCCCTGATCCAGTCTGATATACGCCTGAGCCTGGCTGGATTTACAGCTGAGTGTGAGAGTTATGGCACATTCAGCTAATGCATACAGGCACTGTGGTCCAGGTGAGAAGGCAGCGTGCAGTGATGGCTGATGTGTGCCAGGGCTCTACAGTGCCTCATTTTAGGAGCATTCGCTAACTGGGATGCATTAGTATGCTCCAAAATCTTTCAACTCAGGAGCACGCATGCTCCTTTGAAACACTGTTAGCATAGAGAATTTAAGGCACTGATGTAGACTGGCCATCTGGTGACTGTAGGATCTACATGAAATCCATACTATATAGTACATACTATGGAGCAGACATGGGCCAAATACAGGGCTGAAACATTTATTGCTTCAGATGCAGGTAAAGTGAGAAAGCATTACGGGAGAACCCTCCATATTGTATTGTCAATATTGTAAACATTACTCACTAACTACATGTGATCTTCCTTATCAAAATGTGTCCCATTTCATTTTTAGTGCCACCAAACCAAAAACGGCTTCAAAGTTTTGTCGCAAGAATTATGTGAGGCTAGAAGACACTGGGCATCTTATGTATAAACATTTAGATTTTTACTCTTGACATTAAGACATGCAGACCAAGAAAGCAAGTACATTAACATGTAGCCACAAACGCAGCTGATGTGGTCGTTTGTGACTGGTGAACAGTGACAAGCTGGCTAGCCTCCAAACAATGCGCAACTCTGGTGTTACTTTCACTGACATCTTGCGTTTAAAAGCTTAAAAATTATATTTTTACTCTGAATTTGGCATTAAGACATGCAGATTATGAAAGGAAAGTATTGACTTACAAAACGATGAAAGCCTAAAACATAAACCTCGATTTATCTGAAATTGGCTGTCGCGACTCACGACTGATTATGGTAGTTTATTTGGTGTTTAGAAGATTCCAATATTTAAAATTAGTCGACCCATATGTCTATAAACTCAGCAAAGAAATCACTCACAAAAGTAAAATGTGTTTTGAAAGTAATATCACCAGTATGAGGGAAAAAAATCAACGGAAACCGTCTGTGGTGACCTAGATCTAAGCGATGTGGCAGTGAAGTCTAGTCAGCAGTAGAACGGCATGGTGGACGGAGGTATCTGGAGAGAGACTTGTGTGGAGCACAAGTGCTCCTCTGGGAGGTGGCTGACATCCAACTCAGTCAGATAGACCCACTTGGCAATCAATCAATGACAGAGGCTCTGCCCAACCAACACAAAACGTTCCCATAATGTTGCTGTAATGTAGTGGCAGTGTTATAACGGAGAAAAAATATTCCAGTAACACTGTGAAAACATTTCGTGTTCGATAAGTTGGAGAAAAATGAAGGGAAAAGGGAAAACTTGCGTGTGTCTGGATTCCTATACTTACACATTCCAGATCCATACTGCTGAATGGTGAAAATGATGACAAAAGCATGCATGTGTATTCTCTATACTTGTACTGAGGAAGCATCCGGAACATACACAGTAGATGACACTGCACTCAACTTCGTTACAAGTAAGTTTCTTCACAAGGATTCCCAGGTTCTTTTAGTCTTTCACATGACACATCACACAAACTTGTCAGACAATTTATATGCGGCTGTCACACCATACTGTCAAGTTTGCAATTCATTTGTTTTGAAAGAAAGAAGAAAAAAAAGGATCTGATATGACAATATCCTTTCTAGGTCACTGGTTTCATGACTTTCAAACTTGACTGTGATACCTTATTGCAACTTTAAGCCATATTTTCAGGAACCACCTTTGAAAAGGCACATTACTATGAATACAGCAAGAGTAATTTTCACTCATTTTAATTAATCAAATCTTAAAACATACAGTCCATACTGCATTCCAAAAATATTTAATCAACTGATGCATATTATAGTTAAATAAATTGATACTCACGCCAAAAGAAGATCATCAGGAACTGGAAAGAATTGAAAAAAGTAGAATTAGATCTTTGACACAAATACTGGAGACATTTCTTGGAGAATCTTTTTTCCCCTTAAAAAGTTCCAGTAAACCATCCCAGAGAACACAGCATTTGATAAATAGGATACAGTATGTTGTAAACAGAACAGTTGCAGTGAAAAAGAAAATGAATAAACACATAATAATTATGTGAAGCAAAGCAGTGGTGATGCTTACATAAACGTCACAATCTCAGCGCTAAGGCTGTAAGGATGCCATCTGTCATTATGAATTGAGAATATACAATATGTATAAGTGCTATTAATTGTGTTTTAGTCAGGCTGCACACTCATAAGGTAATAGCCTTCCCTACACACTGTCAATTAAGCACTGAAGCACATGTAATGTAATACGGCAAAGCTGCCACGCTACATTTTAAATAATGACATACTACCCAACTGCTAACAATGCAGTCATTTCTACAACTACAGTATAATATCAAGCAATATCCAAATCGAATTATAGCTTTTAAATAGAAGCATTTTTAAGTATTTGAAACACTGTCATATACAAAAAAGCATTTAATAATTAATGCCAACCACATGAATACATGAGAAATGTATTGTAGGGAACGGAGAAATAGTTAGGATATACGGTATTACTATATTTTCCACATTCTAATGTTGAAATCGTATTTACCAAATTTGTCAAACATACGGCCTCGTCAGACAACCTCAGAGCTCCTCCTTGTGGCTATTTCATGGCATTGCCAATCAATGTTTTCATTTGACGTTTATGTTCGTATAGACCTACTCATACAGTAAACTTTCACATACAGTGGGTAAAATGATGAGTTTATAGTTGCTAACAGAACGGTTGTGCTAATTAATTCCAACATTGCAATTTATGGCTTCATTAATCATAATCAAAAATCGTATGCAACATAAACTTACAATACAGTAACATTTCAGCCATTTGTAGCAACAGTGTTTAATAATGAGAACCAAGCATATATATATATATATATATATATATATATATATATATATATATATATATACAGTCAGGTCCATAAATATTGGGACATCGACACAATTCTCATCTTTTTGGCTCTATACACCACCACAATGGATTTGAAATGAAACGAACAAGATGTGCTTTAACTGCTTTAATTTGAGGGTATTTACATCCAAATCAGGTGAACGGTGTAGGAATTACAACAGTTTCTACATGTGCCTCCCACTTTTTAAGGGACCAAAAGTAATGGGACAAACTAACAATCATAAATCAAATTTTCACTTTTTAATACTTGGTTGCAAATCCTTTGCAGTCAATTACAGCCTGAAGTCTGGAATGCATAGACATCACCAGACGCTGGGTTTCATCCCTGGTGATGCTCTGCCAGGCCTCTACTGCAACTGTCTTCAGTTCCTGCTTGTTCTTGGGGCATTTTCCCTTCAGTTTTGTCTTCAGCAAGTGAAATGCATGTTCAATCGGATTCAGGTCCGGTGATTGACATGGCCATTGGACATTCCACTTCTTTGCCTTAAAAAACTCTTTGGTTGCTTTCGCAGTATGCTTCGGGTCATTGTCCATCTGCACTGTGAAGCGCCGTCCAATGAGTTCTGAAGCATTTGGCTGAATATGAGCAGATAATATTGCCCGAAACACTTCAGAATTCATCCTGCTGCTTTTGCCAGCAGTCACATCATGGATGTAAATACCCTCAAATTAAAGCTGAAAGTCTGCAGTTAAAGCATATCTTGTTTGTTTCATTTCAAATCCATTGTGGTGGTGTATAGAGCCAAAAAGAGGAGAATTGTGTCGATGTCCCAATATTTACGGACCTGACTGTATATATTGTATAAGTGCCTGGTTCAGTGTGTCATCCATATGCATTTTCCCACTTGATGGGTTGACCTTAGAAACGAAAAAAGAAAAAGAAAAAAAACCTGCCGGTCACTGAGCTGAAAAGAAAGCTGATTTTAAAATCCTTCCTTTATCCTTTATTTCAAATATAATTATTGAGTCACAACAATTATTTTCTTAACCTAAAACGCTCAAAAAGAGCCGTCTCTCCTGCACTCGTAGACTTGAAAGACAAAGTGAAACAGTAAACTTTGTAGGAGGCCGTCAAATGTTTAACCGTACTACGAGTAGTACTGATTGTGTTCTCATTTCAATGGGGTGATGCATAATTTGCCATTACATCTTCCATGGAGGCTTTCAATAGGCAGGTTCTTCCCTGTCTCTTTGCAACTTAGCAGCTCCCTTTCTTGTGATATGCCACCTGTAGTCTGCCGGCTGTGTAGGATTGCAGACCTTCAATGCAAAGGCCTGGTAAAAATAAATAAAAAATCTGGCTGCTGCCAAGTAGTGTGGACAGTATTTGTGTCAGTAGGGACACGTAGAAATCCCAATGCCCCTGCTTGTCACAGGAACACCGTGCTGTAAATCTTTTCTGCCTTTTAGGATGTTAAACTAAGGCACATTCTTACTGCATTCGTAAGTTTCCTAATTAATTAATTCATTCACAAATTACACTAATTGTATAGAGCAGGGGGTTCCCTGGCTACATCATTATCTAATCAGCCAAAATTTCAAATAAAAAACACCTCAGCTGTAAGATCCCAGAAAGAATGAAACGGGCAATTCACGTGAATGAATTGTCAGATTTGGTTCAGATATGGTCCCTACCAGCAGCTCAATTTATTTTTAACGTTGTGTTAGGGATAATGTAACGTTAATGTTGTGATTGATGGTCGTTCTCACTCACTTTGTGATGTCTCTTGATAAACCTTCCTTATGTCTTTTAAAAGTTGTTCGGCGACAGCTGGCAAATATGAAGACATCTTTATCACTGTGGAAACGGAGTCCCCTAAATCAAGAGGGCGCATGCTAGCTAAAGTTAGCTACATAATCACGGCACTAATTCATCCATCAAAGCAAACAGATATCGCTAGCTAGCTAACCTAATATACCTAACGCTAATTAGCGTTACTGTTTTGACTTATACGCATTATATGAACGTTTTATTGTATGCTTATCTATAATTGTCCCTAGCGAATACTAAACTATTCCAACCAAAATAAAATCAAACAAACCCACAACTTGATTAACGTCAGCTCGCGAAGTTAGCTAGATTTCTAGCAAACGATAAGCCTGCCATGTATTTGCGTCAAACTTTGTTGAATCTTTCGCGCGCGCTATCAGCAACGCGCAAAACGTCACGAATAGGATTATGGTAGTTGCAGTTTTTATTGAATCCAGCGAAACAAGGAACTACAACTTAAACATCCAAGCGAAGTGTCGAAATTTTGAGTTCTGATCATATAATGGAATTATAGCTGTATATGCGCATATATGGCAACACTTTATTTTAGACTCCATTACCTTTGAATATGTATTACCTATCCATCGAGATAACTTTGCTAAGGTGTGACACATTTTAAGTTTTTTAGATGCACTTCAATCTGATAAATTGGGCCTCTATGTACCATTCCTTTTCTGGTAATCAATGCGCTGACAATTTAACTCAAAAACTCAACAACAACTTCACTTTCCAAATATAATGCCACAGTTACACACAAACATCAACAGAGCTCTATAATATTTATATTATTTTCTTATTTTAAATTGGCTTACAGTTGATCAAATACTGTCAAATATCCCAAATGCTTAAGATTTCAAACTTGTAACTTGCTTGTATGACATGAAATTCCATTGCATTGAAAAAAGACATGAATTACTGCTATTATTTGTCTGCATATAAATGGAAGATTACATTACACATAATTTGAATAATGGACACAACAAACACAACAAAAGGCGCATCCCAGTATAAATATTGGGGCTAGTGGCTAAGGTACATGACTGGGACCCAAAATGTTGGAGGTTCAAGACCCAGTGTAGCCATTATAAGATTTCTGTTAGGTCCTTGAGCAAGGCCCTTAACCCCACATTGTTCCAAGGGGACTGTCCCCTGCTTAGTCTAATCAACTGTAAGTTGCTATGGATAGAAAATATCAGTTAAATAATAACTGTTTATTATTATTTATTAATTAACAATGGGCAGCAATACACTACCAAGCAGCCTGGCCCATGCACCACTGAGGATGCTGGGACTATTCTGACAGTGGACATCGGAAATCATACATAAGACTGGATCAGAGAGCCAATCAGCTTAGCGTACTCAAACAAAGACGTACAGTATGTGGTACAATTTATCATAGTACTTGACTTACTTTTATTGTTCATTTACAAAGAAATATATATGGAAAACTTAACACAATTAACACACATCCCTCTTTCCACAACCACCACAATGCTGTGGTTAGTTAACAGTTGAAATATTTCACACATTTCTATAAATGCACTACCACAAAGTGAATACGATTAAAACTTCAGCCTCTTCTGAAATTCAGCTATGCTGGCTTAAATTGATGACATTTCTTGTCCATTGCCTGAATAAGAGAGAGAGAGGGAAGAAAAATCAGACCTGGGATCATTCAACACTGGAAACCATAGCAAAAACAATAATTAAAATAACAGGTTACATGAAGTATATTTACTCACACACAAATGTAACTAATCTTAATTAAAACAATTTTACTGGGAATGAAATGAGAAAAAAACATCTCAGTTCTGCAAATGTAAAACATAAAATTGTGGATGAAGGCATCTGAATCCTTAAAGCAATAGCAGACCTGAAAATATGAAAATTACCCTTCCTGTTTTCTGGAACTGCTTGTGTGGCAACATTCAGTTCACTGGGAATGTTGGCCTGTGAGATCAAAAAGAACCAGAGAGCTCATTTTCAACTGTAAAACAATGACATATTAGAAGGAATGTGTTCTTCGGAATTAAACTCAGAGGAAGTGTTTGGTAGAATACAACATATTTTGTGAAGCCCATCAAATAAAAGAGGACACAGCTAGATATCTACACTACTGGTCAAAAGTTTGGGTCACTTTGTCTTTTTCTGCTTTTATTTTATTTTTTCTGTTTGTAATGAAACAATTCATACATGTTCAAAGTGCAGACTCAGAGCTTTTATTAAAGGGTATTTTTTAAACATAATATTAATATAATTAATATATGGTAATTTACAACACTTTTTATATGTTGTCCCCCATTTCAATGTTTGAGACAAATTAACATAATGTCAAATAAAGGTTTTTTTTATTTGGGGACTAGATTCGGCTGGACATTATGCTGATAGAGTATGGAACACATTTGTTGGATAAATGGCTTCAAGTCATCGAGGGTCCAAGGTATCAAACCATCATGACGCTGCCAGATATGCAGTAGAAAAGATAAGAATACAGTGCATTAATACTATAAGGTACATATTTGTGTAGAATGAAAGCACTGAGAACAGAGAATGCTGGATATACCTTTTTTTAAATAAACAAAAGATCCTACCTTGATTGTACCTAATCTCGCCGTAAAAATCGTTGTTTACCCAACCTAAAAAGGAAGGGGGAATTGAAATTTCAGTGCTTCTCTTTCAATTTTTATTTTGATAAGTTTATTTTAAATCACTTTTAAAAAGGTTTAGTTGAATTGGGCTACCCTTTCCATGCTTATATTAATTATTTCACATAATTTCAATGAAAGGCATACAATGTGTGGAAATTTCCTTTTCTTATTAAATGGCAATGTGTTTATAATAATAAGGCAATAAAGGATGTGGTTGTCTTGAACATTGTTCTCTGTGATAAGAGTGTAACGTGGTCAGCCACAATTCTTACCAATAGTGGAATTTCCAGATCTGCGGCAGAAGTTATGCAGGAGATAAAAATTATTAACATATCTCAGGAGATCGAAGTTAGCATTTATAATCTTGCTCTGTTAATTATTACTTCAAAAGATAAACTATACTGTATATAACTCAGACTGAATCTGGACCAGGGAGAATAGCAGACTTGGGTGAGACATGTAATTGTTTTGTATTTTCTGGCTCAACTCATCTTGCCCAGTGAAATTGAACCAACCAAGAGGACTGGAAGGTGACGTATTTCATAGGTTCCAAGACACCAGATAAGCTCAGAAAATTGAAGAAAAGTAGTGAATCCAAAACAATTACTCATTTGACCGAGGTCTGGAGAATAGCATCAGACAAAATACATTTGAATAAATTACCTTGTTCGCTGCACCTGAACACCTGTGAGGAAGAAAAAGTGTGCTTTTTGTTTATCATTCATATATTTATTCATATATTTGTATTTATTTATATATGCCACAATATAAATGGAAATGTGTTGGTTAACAGATACAATGCAATCACACACACACCACCACCACCAAAAAAAAAAAAAGAAGAAGAGGGTCCTCACATCTGTGCCATACACAGCAAGCGCAACCAAGGATCAATAAAATGAAGACAGCCCCACCGGCAGCTGTGTAGTACCAGTAGTTCACCAACAGACCCATCCACGTATCGCCTGCGAAAAGGGAAGCTCAGGAAAGCATGTTACTGGAAAAACCCTCAGTAACCTGCAGCCTCTCGACACAAAGGCAATCTGTACAAACTGACCATAGCATCAAAAGCACTTCACATCTGCCATCTGTGTTTCAATGCACTTAACTGCAAACCAACTCATTTCGGGGAAACCCAACAAAAGTACCACAAGCATTTCAATGCAATGCAATGCAATGCAATGCAAGTTTTGTGTCTAGAGTTTCGAGTCTGACTGTACTGCTCATTTATTCAAGGGACAGTTAATTAAAAAGTTCAATTAATAAAAAATGCTGAGCATTTATGACAACTGACCGTGGTCATTTTTGATCAAATTAAAATGAATACATTTATGGGGTTTTGCGTTTCTAAAAGAATTATGACAATACTTCACAATATTTTATAAGAAACCCTCTCATAAAGGAAAGTTAAAGGTGTAGGCACAATTATGCACTGGGTCTAATTCCCATGGCAAGTTTTTTCCATCATTTAATACTTTTTAGTTCACAGATCTGTCTCCCTGTTTAACACTTTAAGGGCTACGATCAGAAATATGCGTGTAGAATGTTCTTCCAATGTGATGAAAATATCACTAACCAGCAGTGTCCAAACTTATCTCGAAAGGGCCAGTGTGGGTGCAGGTTTTTGTTTTAGCTCAGCATTAAAACAACCAGACTCTACTTATAAAGGCTTTGATTGAAATCCGAGTTTGGTTAATGATTTGAATTGGGTGTCCTAAAACAAAAGCCTGCACCCACACCACCCCTGATCTAAACTGAACATTAAAATGGTCACGAACAATCACTACTGTTAACTGAATGCAAAATATTCCAAAATTAACCATTCTTCAAAGGGATAGAAAGCTTTGAAAAAGTGAGCACCTGGTGGCAGTGCTACCTGTAATGGACCGGAGGACTGCACTTTTACCTGGGGGGGGCTTTTTGCAGACTGAGCTGTACCTCTTCACAGCCCATGATACCGTTCTGCCCGTCAAACAGCTCACAGCAGTACAAGCCCTGGTCAGATTCCTGGACCAGTTTGATAAAGATGGAGAAGTTGCCTTTCTGTGGAGATTTGATAATGTTCACTCTGTGTTCTTTATGATTCCAAAATCTGGGTTCTCCCAACGTGTTGAGCTCCACCAAATATGTTGGGCCATGAGTCCACACAGCAGCCAACATACCCCGGGCCTTTTGGAGCAGGCTGACATTGACAATGCATGGCAGAAGGACATCACTGTTGAGTGCAACAGTCAGATTAAGCTTTCTTGGCTCACATGGTTTTAGGTCGTGGCTCTGTCCTGAACAAAAATAGTGATGTGATGAACTCAGTAACACGGAATGAAATCATTTTAAATTTCAGGAAATATACAATAAAATAAATAAAGGTTCCTGCATCTGCATAATCAGTAATACACAGAATTTGGAACTAACGTTTCAACAATCTATAAATATACATGGCAATTGTGAAAAACTATCTAGTTTTCTTAAAACTAAAAAAAAAAAAAAATCTAAGTAACTATTACTTTTAAAATGAGCTAAATAAATATGTAAGGATGCATACCCAACAATTAACAAGGTGCAAATCAGTATAGCATATATAACATACATACATATATATATACTTATAAAGAAAACAGTGCAGATTCATTTTCATCTGTGACTACAAATTTCCTTGGTACCAATGATGTTTACATTGAGAATGCTAATTTTAAATTCAGTCAGTCACACAATTAATCTATTCACGCTTACTCGTGCTTTAGCAGATAAATGTGTCCAAATAATGGTTTAGACGCGTTTTATTAAGCACTGCTCTGTTCACTTACCCATCACAGGAATCAAACCATGGCACAAAAACATCCACAGAGACCAATATTTATTGTACAGCATTACTGGTCATTGATAGCAGTTCACACGAAAGACCAGTGATACAGTGGATGAGCAAATTGAGGAGGTGGTGAAAGAGGGTTGGACTTATTTGTCAAGTGTCATGACTGAGATTAACACACTGCTCAGTCGCTGCAGGTGCCACCACACATCCTGCTTTGAGAAAGTATTTAAGTGGCATAAAATTCAGACTCTACAGAGACACACATTGTTAAGTCCTGACACTGGTTACATATTATTTGTACCACCAACTGCATTGAACAATGAAACATGGCTTGCTTCGTATAGTGGTGCACAGCATATCGACTTAGTTGAATGCTGGAGTAAAAAGCGATCACCACCATGAAGTTCGACCAGGCTGCATTTTGAGTAGACGGCTCAAGCTTTAGTCACTGACCACAATATCCTGTTCACGGTAAGAGTATAAAAAGCACTTGGACTCCTGCAAAGCAGACTGCAAAAACTGACAACAAGAACTGAGATACACAGAAGGGGCTAAAGGAAAGCAAATGAACCTGACATTTCAAGAGGTGGAGAACCAATCCACTTTATTGATTGGTCTGAACTTTCGTAATTGACGACTTAAGAGACATTGTGCGATACAAACATTGCATTTCAACAACATGAGATGCATGGGTTTTCAAGTCTCAAATTTTAAACAGACAAGAAAAAAAAGTTATCACTGCAAAAACTGGACAGATGAAGAGCTGGACTGACGCACAGACAATTTGTTTTCATTTCTGTTTAAGATTTGTAAACGTTTTTTTTCTGTTGTTATAGTTGTAAACACTCGACTCAACATTGGTGTGAATCTGGGAGTTAAAAAATCACCAAAAATTTTAAACAATTACCAAGTTCAGAGGAAACGCCTTTGCTACTGCACAAAGCAAGGCCAAAAGCAAATGTTACAAAGAAATTATTTCATGTTTTACACATCCTTCAACATAATGTTATCATTGCTGGCCTTACAAATGCAATGTGAATGTACAATTCTGATGTTAAAGTTGTGGTTTAATGGGGGTGAGAGAAAAGGTCATGGAAGTCCATGTAACTTGCTACGGCAAAGCTGCATCTCCACTACACTTGACTGTACCATATGCAAAGTGAAAACTGCAGATTATTTATGTTACTGTAGGAACCAGTAACAAGCTGAAACGCCAGACAAGCAGAATGTTGATCAAAAAATCCGCTATTTGCGTGAGCTCAAATCATTTATAAAACAGGTAGTATGATTTCTTTTTTATATTCTGTTAAAAGTTATAATGCAAAAAGTGCAACAATGGTGCAGTTTTTTTTTTTTTTTTTGGAAAGTCAAACACACTGGTTACAGACATCAGCCAGAACAATATCAAAGACGTGAGAAAACACCAACAAAGATTTTTGAGGGGGGGGGGGGAACTGTAAGCTGCCTTCCTCCAGCGAACTGGCCCGCTGACTGTTCTCAACAGGAAAGGGTCACAAACGGGTTTATCTCCCCAACTCGACAACTCCAAAAAAAGTGTGAACATTCTGCACCTGCTCAAAAAAAAAAAAAAAAAAAACTACATCAGCTTGGGGGCTCAATAACAGCAAAAACAATCAACAATAAATTAAAGTAGACATCTGAGTTTATTCATTCACCTTCAAGACAAAAAAAAAAAACCTTCAACACCAGTGTTCGGAACATACAAGCGCACCCCAGACAAAAGAAGGACCAGAAGATTTTTATTAAGAGGGAGGAATCAATGAAAAAAATGTTTTCCCCGCAAATGAAAGAAAATTAGAATCCCCATGCATTTCTTCCACAGTGCTGTCAAGGACTCGCGTCAAATTTACAGCAGTTGAAATGTAAAGTGTGTCTTCTTTTTTTAACTTTTTTAACTTAAAATTGGCCGATACCCACAGTGCTCCAGGGCGGGGGTGCCGCGTCGCGCGCTGGGTGGCTTTCCCGCGGACATTCCCACGGCAACGGCGCACGTAGTCGACTTCATCGCGGTTGACTTCATCGCGGTTGACTTCATCGCGGTTCAGTGCGGGTGCGTGGAGGGGACCCTTCGTACTCTACTCTCATACTTACTCACTGGCAAAACACAGACCGTCCTCAGAACAGACAGAAACCCACCCAATTTAAAAGCAACATAAAAACGAAACGGTCAAGTAAAAGAACAAAAACAATAAACACCGCAAAAGGAAAAAAAAAGTTTCTCTATTTACATACGATTTAAAGACAAAGTGTTTTCTTTACAAAGCAAAATAAATCGAAGAAATAAGTGTCTCAATGTTTTTTTTTAGTTTTTTTTTAACATTAGAAGTTCTTCATCTTTATTTCTCTTACCATCTTTTTTAGTATTTCTTTTTGTAATTTTTTTGTAATTTTTTATTTTATTTTTTTAAACAAGTCTAAATTGCTGGCTTTTCTTTTTGTCTTTTTATAATGTTCTTTCCCCCCGTTTTCCAACAGACAGGCCACACGTCAGAGCTCCCGGACGCGAGGCTTGTGGAGTCCTGAAGGCCCGGCTCCTCCTCAGGTCCTCCTCAGGTCCTCCTCAGGTCCTCCTCAGGTCCCGCCACTACGTCCGTCTGTCTGTCTGTCCATCTGTCCGCCCTTATCCGCCGCTGCCTCCTGCACAGCGCTGTCAGTCAGGGTGAGAGGGGTGGGGTTGGGTGCTGGGCTCCTCCTGTCAGCGCTGAGGGGCGGAGGGTAAGGAGCTCAGTGGTTGCTGTCCGACAGGGTCTCGTACTGCTCCGACAGCAGGGGCTCACGCTCCCACACCCCTGCTCAGCATGCGCATGGTCAGCGGGTTGTAGGGGAACTGCATGGAGCCTGGAGACGGAGGAGAGGCAGGCCGTTAGTCAACGCCTCAAAACCCGTGCCACGCTCTGCCGCAGCTGGCTTAATAAAGCTTAATAAACTTAATAAAGCACTAATAACTAATGAAGCAGAAAACACAGGATAATCGTTAAGGTGACCGGCACCGGGCCCAGTATGACACTGCTGCTGATTTAATGTAATTTCAGCCACAACGGGACAAACTTACATTTTTATTTTTATTTTACTTTATCCCTCATTTTACCAGAAGAGTCCCATCATGGCTCATCTCTTAATCAGTAGATATTAAAGGTCCCATATTACATACATTTCCCTTCTATGCTATGTGGATTATAAAGGAGCTTAAGGTGTTATAAAATCACTGTGAAAATAACAAAACGCAGTCCCCAAATAAATCTGCACAATCCGTATGCCGTAAATGTGAATTTAAACTAGACGTTTGGACTTGACATCACAACGATTCGCTTGTTTACTTCAGCACAGTCCACCTTGTCGCCCGAGCAAATCCAAGAGTAACACGCGGTTTTTCCAGCATGTTCCGCGAGCACGAGGAGACCAGAGGAGAGGAGGTGGGGACTCACCGGTGGAGGACGGCCGCTCCTCCCAGGTCCAGGGTGAGGCCTGCCGGTGGTAGTCGCCCTCCGAGTGCACGGACGATACGGACGATGGGCGCTCCGCCCCGGCGTAGCCCTGCCCCGGGTTGGGCGACTTGGACTTCCTGCTGTTGGCCTTGCCCAACAGCTTCTGCTTCCCAGCTGACATGCCTGTGGGGGGGGAGGCAGGACATAGAAACACATATCTTGGTGAAAAACATACTTTCCCCTCCGTACGTTTGGGCTGGTGTGTGTGCGCGTGGATGTGTGTGTGTGTGTGTGTGTGTGTGTGTGTGTGTGTGTGTGCGTGCGTGCGTGAGTGTGTGTGTGCCTGAGTGTGTGTGTGCGTGTGTGTGAGGGGGGACGGGTTAGCCGCTCCATGCTGTTGGGCTGGGGACCACCGCCCTGGTGGTCATCGTGCTTGTCCTCAAAGTTTCCCATCAGGGCCTTACGAATGATGTCCTCCAGGCCCAAGTTACTGGCTGGGTACCCGAAAGAAGGATTCCTGGAGCTGATACTGCCTACAGGACCGGGGGGGACCAGAGGCGCTTCATCAGGCAGGGGGTCGGTCCACAAAAACAACAGGTGACCACATATGGGAAAATAAATGCAACGAGTCCGGCCATTTTGAGAGAGAGGCGTTGCATAATGAAATATTTTGGTAACACTTTATTATACAGCCTGTTAATTACATAGTACTGACAGGGTAAATACCAGGTATTTATAAGGTAGCCATTTTGATTGAACACGTACAATGAAACAGGCCGTAAAATGTACTTTTATAGTACTTGCATATGGTACTTACTGAATTTGTTTCATAGTACTTACCACTGAAATCAAAGTAGCTACCTAACAATGACATAAGTACCAGTGTATGTACCCAGTAAGTATTATGTAATTAAATCAGCTGTAAAATAAAGCGCTACCAACATTTCATTCTGTCTCAGATGAACTCACTGTTCTACTTGGCAGATATCTAAAGGAGAAAAATGTCTTCCATTAGAATTCTTTATTCTTCAATAGTGGAAAAAATCTTTTTAATACTCACTTGAGCTTGTCACTGCAGGCAGGTTAAATATATGCCAGGTTGTGCGCTTGCTGGAAAAACAAAATCGCAAAGACTATGACTATTAAGCAGTGACTATGAAAATAAATTACCTGTAAAATATAAATATGAATCAAGTTCAAAAGTTTTGTCAGAAGTTAAAGTGTCTTCAGAACTTCATATTTCCTGTTTAGCATAACGCATCAAAGAAATACTTCAAAGACACAAGGCATTACAGAACGTGGAAGAGGAAAAGGGAGCTTTCAAAGTCAGTCAGAGATTGCTGTAACAGGCATTCATCACGCAAAAAAGGTAACAACGTTCTTGCCTTCGACTTAGCTGCAGAGCATACCAATTTTCATCAATAAGCGCATTCACAACTTGGCCAAACTACTGGTAGCTACATTAAAAGATGCAAATAGAACATTCCGCCCACTACTGCCATTAAAAATATAAACCAACCATGTGCAAGTAAATATTTAAAACCAGGCACATTAAGCATTGCCAATTGAGAATTGCTAAATACAACAGAACGGTGACCTACAAAATATTTATACGATACACTTAGAAATCATTTTGCAGTACAGAAGAGAAGATGAATCGTAACAATTTGTTAATATAAGCAGATCGTAGGTTGGAGGGGTTATACAGAGTTCAACCCACCAATTTTATGAAAAAGTTAATGCTCGGCATTGCTGGTGTCAACGTTAGTGCAGGAGACGAACAGTACAAAGAGTTGAGAAAGAGACCCACTTACCCACATCTGAATCACCGCCACCAGAGGAGTTCAACTTACAAAATATCTCCTGCTTCTTGGATTTCACCATTGGGGAGGTGTTCTCCAGCTTAGTAAAGAAGGGGGGCAGGTAGCTAACGCTCCCGGGAGAGCGAGAGTCGTTCCTGAAACCGGAGAAAGGGCACGGCTGAGTCCCGCATGCGTGCTTGGCGTTCCCTCTCGCACGGGCCGGCACGCCAGAACAACCGACCGCATTACTGACGGACATAACCGATGTGGAATCGCCACCTTAACGTGGTGGAGGGGTTTGTGTGTCCCGGTGATCCTGGGAGCTAGGTTGTCTGGGGCACTGTTAGCCCCCAGTAGGGTCTCCCAAGGCAAATTGGTCCCGGGGGAGGGGCCGGACTAAGAGCGATTCAAAGACTCCATGATACGGCCACACAATGACCCAGTTACCTCGCCCGGAAAAGGGAAACCGGGGCCCCCTTCTGGAGCCAGACCCGGGAGGGGAGCTCGTCGGCGAGCATCTGGTGACCGGGCCTTATCCCATTGGGCCCGGCCGGGCACAGCCCGAACTGGTCACGTGGGGTCGCCGCCCTGTGGGCTCACCACCTGCAGGGGTCGGCATCGGAGTCGGGTGCTTTGCCCAACGGGCAGTAGGCAAAGGCGGGGATCCGGGCGTGCTGATCCTCGGCATCGCATACTGGTTCTGGGGACGTGGAACGTCACCTCTCTGGAGGGGAAGGAACCGGAGCTAGTGCGGGGACCGGAGGGTGTGTTCCAATTATCGGGGTATCACACTCCTCAGCCTCCCTGGGAAAGCTTACTCTAGAGTGCTGGAAAGGAGGCTCCGACCGACGGTCGAACCTCGGATTCAGGAGGAGCAATGTGGCTTCCGTCCTGGTCATGGAACAGTGGACCAGCTCTTTACCTTGGCAGGGTTGCTGGTGGGGTCATGGGAGTTTGCCCATCCAGTCCACATGTGCTTTGTGGACTTGGAGAAGGCTTTCGACCGTGTCCCCCGGGGAACCCTGTGGGGTGTACTGCGGGAGTATGGGGTACCATATCTCTCCTGGCCTGGGAAAGCCTCGGGATCCCCCAGGAGGAGCTAGAATGCGTTGCTGGGGAGAGGGACGCCTGTAATACCCGGCTTTGCCTACTGCCACCGCGACCCGACTCCAGATAAGCGGGTGATGATGGATGGATGGATGGATCACCGATGTCCTTACGCCTGGCTAAAAATATATATACGGCAGGCTTAATATTATCGGTCAAGTCGGGATCCTTATTTTCACTGCACTCTGCTGACTGACTGAACACTTTTGTGCTTCTACATGGAAGTTTTGGATGAGATGTAAATAAAACTAAATGACAAACATTAAACAGTTTAACATGCTTTAAACTTGTAGTTTAGGATTAAAGGCTTACTACAGACAATATTACAAAATAACCACGCTTAGTCAGTAAAGCAAAGACGTTTTCAAAAATAATTAAATCAAAACTTACTCTCAAGAGCAGTGAACAGTTACATTACATTACATTTGGCAGACGCTCTTATCCAGAGCGACGTACAACAAAGTGCATACCCATAACTAGGGATAAGTGCGCTGAAAGACCCTAGAGGGAAGTACAATTTCAATTGCTACCTGAACAACAAAAATAAGGACCAGGGCCTATTTAAAAAAAAAAAAATTTTAAACAACAAATAAACAAACAACAAAGCAAAAGTGACCAAACTTAACTATCCAAATACTGCTTACCTAGCCAACTAAAAATACCAAAACACAACACAATCACAATCACAAAGACAACCATTAAGGTTCACAGGAAGGTAGGGAGGGAGAGATTCTACAGTTCTGACCTCAATGAGGAGTTCGTTCCACCACCGTGGAGCCAGAACAGACAGTAGTCGTGAGTGTGAGGCGGAGGTTCGGAGAGGGGGAGGTGCCAAGCGGCCTGTGGAGGCTGAATGAAGAGGTCTGGCAGGGGTGTAGGGTCTGAGGATTTGTTGTAGGTAAGCTGGGGAAGACCCCTTAACTGCTTGGAAGGCAAGCACCAATGTTTTGAATTTGATGTGAGCTATGACAGGCAGCCAGTGGAGGGAAGTAAGCAGGGGGGTGACGTGTGAGTATTTGGGAAGGTTGAAGACCAGACGAGCTGCTGCATTCTGGATAAGTTGGAGGGGTCTGATGGCGGACGCTGGGAGGCCAGCCAAGAGGGAATTGCAGTAGTCCAGGCGGGACAGAACCATCGTTTAGGAAAGGTGCTGCTCTTACTTCCCTTTGGGCTCGTCCGTAAACCGTGTCTGCGAAACTGGCCCGTTATCTTTAACTTCCTGGCCCTTGGAGTGGCCTGTAAGCCAGCTCTGACTGCCTAGCGTGGCAGGAAGTGTGAGGTACCTCTGCTCCGTGTGCTCGGCCTCTCGTCTCTGAGCCTGCTGCAGCATGGCCTCTTGCTTGTCCAGGCCGGGGTAGCTCTGCGGGGGGGAGATGGGCTCGTAGCTCTCCATGGGCCCTCCCCGGTCCGGAGACTTGCCAGGCCTAAGGGAGGAGGGAAGAAAGATTCACCCCTACTGACCAAACGCAGAACACGGGATCACTAGCACAGCCGCCAACTGAAATACAGATACGGTGCTTCTTTTCATTTATGTGTCTGAGATATTCATGGGTACTACCATAAAAAATTCTAAAAGCACTGAGAAACTGTTCATGTTTTTGAAAGAACTATATACTTTTATTCACCATGATAGCATTAAATTGATAAAACAAAACAGGCAAGACATTGACACTTTTAAAAATTTCAGGGGGCAGGGGACAGGGGACAGAGGGTAGGGGACAGGGGCAGGGGACAGGGGGCAGAAGGTAGGGGACGGGGGGCAGAGTCACAGTACCTGGCCCTGGGCTTGTCGGAGGCGTTTTCGGGCGACACCCTGCTGGACGCTCGGGGGTGGTGCGGGGCGTGAGGTGGTGGGGGTGGGCCCTGGGACTCGGGGCTGTAGCGGCTGGGCATCTTGGCCCGGCTCAGGGCAGAGGGGGCCGAGCTCTGGAATGTTCCGGGGGAGGAGGTGGCGGGGGAGGCCTGGGGGGCGTCCTGGTTCCTGGCGAAGTCCTGGGTGATGATATGCTGCAAGCAGAACAGGTGCACTGTCACGGACGAGCCCCCCGAAAAACCACCATCATCATCATCATCATCTCTTTCTCTCTCCTTGCAGGGGTGCCTGACAATCTTGTGATTGTAATTCTATCATTATTGCATTTATTGTGAAATCTCTCATCTTTTGCCTTCTCTTTCTCTCCCTTTCTTTCTCTCTCTCACTTTCTCTCTCTTTCTTTCTCCCTTCCCTCTCTCTTCCCGCTCTCCCATGTATTCTGTGGGAGATGATGGTTTTCTTTGCCTTGCAATGTTTTCTTGTAGTGTCACAATAAAGGCGCGTTAAAACTCTTAACTCTAACCCCTCTCGGTGCTAACGAACGGGCGTGGCACATTGCCCTCGGCCCCCCGACGGCCCGGGATAGCGGCCTTACCGAAATGTGGTCCGCCAGGGTCATGACGCGGTGCGTCTTGGGGACCTGGCCGTAGGCCTCGGCCTGGGAGGGGCTGCTGGGGGCAGGGCGGCTCGTCCCGCTGGCGGTAACGGCTCATGTCGTACGCGCGTGCACCGCCTGCAACCAAACCCACCGGGGTCAAAGGTCAAGGCCAGAGCCCGGAGACAAGTGCATCTTTTACTGGTTCACAAGTTTCAGTCATATTCTAAGAGCAATACCTAAAGCAACAATGCCACATTTCAAAGGAATATGAGCCCTGAGCCAGGAGCTACTGACCACAGACTACAGAGCGCAATACCGGTGGCTTTTGGATTGGAAATACCAAATGTAATCATTGCATAAAGTTCTGATTATTCTGCGTGATGGAGACTTTAACACAGTACCTTCTTCTAAAGTGTCATATTATTTGCACTTTCAGTTCACTTAAAATGAGAATTTGACTGAAATAAACTAAAAGTAAGTCTGTAAGAATGCTTACACAAACCCGCCAGTGCTCCAGAATGTGCCTAAATGGTTGACGCACAGGAAAGGAAAATAACTTACAGCATGAGCTGTAAAATAAATACACATTTCTCAGCCTTAAATGTGTGAACCACATCGAAATGATGTGATTGCGCCACGGGTTTAAAAAGTTGGTCTGGAGCCCTGAATGCAGACAGAAATAGAAAAACACAATCATTCTGTGATCAAGAGTCAAGCACAGCCTTCAGTCACTCATTGACCTGACGGTGAGGGCGGGAGGGGCTTTGGTACCTGCTGTCTGGGCGGGTTTCTCCGGGGGGAAGGGCCCCTCCTGCCTGTCCAGGGCGGGGGAGCCTGCGGGGCTGATCACCTCGATGGCCCCGCTGCCCGGAGCCTCATAGCGGCTGGAGGACACTGCAGAGACGGGATGGAGTGTGAGTGTGTGTGTGTGAGTGTGTGTGTGTGTGAGTGAGTGTGTGTGTGTATGAGAGAGAGTGTGTGTGTGGGTGTGAGTGTGGGTGTGGGTGTGGGTGTGAGTGTGAGTGTGAGTGTGAGTGTGAGTGTGAGTGTGAGTGTGGGTGTGGGTGTGGGTGTGGGTGTGGGTGTGGGTGTGAGTGTGGGTGTGAGTGAGAGTGTGTGTGCGTGTGTGAGTGTGTGTGTGTGTGTGTGTGTGCGTGCGTGCGTGCGTGTGTGTGTTAGCGTGTGGGGGAGCTCACAGCTGCTGGAGGAGTCGGAGCTCTGGGAGCCCCTCTCACGGGACTCCTTGTCGGAGGCGATCTGGCGGGTGATGATGACATCGATGAAGTTGGCGGCGGTGATGATGGTCTTGCCGTGGGCGCGGAGCTCCTGCTCGATGCGCAGCTTGGTGGGCGGGCCCTTGTCCTTGGACTGCCAGGGCGTCGGCCGCCGTGCTGTACCGCGCGCCTGTCTGAGCCACCGACGCCGGGGGCATCTGCCTGCAGGGGGGAGAGGCAGCACTGACCCACCTCAACGTTTCACAAAAGTTACTGCCAGTACAACAAATGCTCAGAGGGAGCAGTGACTGGCCTTAAAAGTTCCCAAAAAGAATTTCCCAAAAGTTTTTATTACATTTTTAACGTCCTTGCATCCTCAAATGAGGACATTAAATTTCAGAATCCCCGAGTTCTATACAGTATCTCTTTAAACATTAAAATTAAATTAAATAAAAAACATTTTTGAAAATATTTTCACTGCACTGTTTTTGCCAGCCAAGACACTTATCCAAGACATTTGTATTTTACTCTTCAAAAAAAAAAAAGCTGTTCTGGGTCTTTAAGGTAATAAGGCACTCAGGAAAAGGGCATCAAAATATGAACCAAATGATAAAGCAAATGGTGCAATGCAATAGCAAATTAGTCAAATTGAATTTCTTCAGGCAGTGCAGCATCGGGGACGTGGCCGCCATCTTTTCTTCAGGAAAGTTATTCTGGTTAACTTCATTGTTACCTACCTTTCTTATACGACACAATACAAATAACTGTGGGTTTGTTCATTACCTTAGTCATTTTGTTTCTATGAATCAGTGATGTAGTGCTGATACGGCATTCTTGAACTGAGCAGGCAGTGTAGCATCGGGGACGTGGCGGCCATCTTTTCTCTCACCTGCACGCATGTACTCGCTGGCGGCCACCATCTGCTCCCGCTCTCTGTGCTCCCTCTCTCGCTCCCTCTCCCTGTGCTCCCTCTCTCGCTCCTTCTCTCTGTCCTTCTCCCTCTCCCGGTCCCGCTCACGCTCCCTCTCTCTCTCTCCCTCTCCACACTGACCGCAGCAAGGTGTCCGGGGTGGCCTGCAAAAACTGGCTCAGGGAATATAACATAATGGAAACAGACACAGTTAAAATGTTGGAAAAGAACTACATTTATTGTAACACAGGAACTATGAACTGATCAAAACAAAATGGTGGAGGTTGAAGGCCCTGCTGCTGCAGAGCTGGCTGCCAAGACAGAGAGAGAGAGAGAGAGAGAGAGAGCATGTGGAGGAAGGGGTGGAGTTTATAGACTCCAGCCTATGGCAGGTGTGGCGGGTTAGTAATCAGTGCAGGGTACACCTCCTGGCTCCACCTGCAGGGCGAGACTAGAACCACACATACCCCCCTACATAACAGGACACACAAACATTTACGCACAGGGCCAGAGGTCCCGTGAATGGTGCGTTCAGGGGGCAATGGCGGGGGACTGTCCCGGTTCTGCCTCAGGTCCGGGGGGCATGGGGCCAGGAACAGGGATACAGAGACTCTAGGTTTGGCGAACCTCTACCAACCGGGCAGCGTTTGAGGTCTCACGGCCAGGAGCCAGCGGACTTGTTTCCCCGGGACATTTTTTTTTGTTCCAGGCAACCGCTGACATGTTAACACATTGAACACAATCCGTTTTTCCCCGCCATTACAAACCATCAATCAGGGTGACTTTTTTTTTTGTTGCCCTTGTCTTCTTCTGTGGTGTGGGGGTTAATGTGTTAACGTGTCCCTGGGCCTGAGATGCTGCAGTGGTTTATGGGCTTGTGGGAGTTTCTCACCTGGAGATATGGAAGCTGGGTTGAAAGCCCTAGGAGGGAAAGGGGGCTGAGCTCCGGGGATGTAGGTGATGCGGTCCATAGGGGGGGTAGCTGTCCCCCCAGGGTGAGGTAACAGGAGAGCGGGTATTTGCGGCTGTCACACCATACTGTCAAGTTTGCAATTCATTTGTTTTGAAAGAAAGAAGAAGAAAAAAAGGATCTGATATGACAATATCCTTTCTAGGTCACTGGTTTCATGAATTTCAAACTTGACTGTGATAACTTGTTGCAACTTTAAGCCATATTTTCAGGATCCACCTTTGAAAAGGCACATGACTATGAATACAGCAAGAGTAATTTTGTCCATTTTCACTCATTTGAATTAATCAAATCTTAAAACATACAGTCCATATTGCATTCCAAATATATTTAATCAACTGATGCATATTATGGTTAAATAAAGTGATACTCATGCCAAAAGAAGATCATCAGGAACTGGAAAGAATTGAAAAAAGTAGAATTAGATCAGCATCCTTACAAATACTGGAGACATTTCTTGGGCTTGTGGGAGTTTCTCACCTGGAGATATGGAAGCTGGGTTGAAGGCCCTAGGAGGGAAAGGGGGCTGAGCTCCGGGGATGTAGGTGATGCGGATAAGTATTTGAAACACTGTCATATACAATAAAGCATTTAACAATTAATGCCAACCACATGAATACATGAGGAACGTATTGTAGAGAATGGAGAAATAGTTAGGCTATACGGTATTATTATATTTTCCACATTCTAATGTTGAAATCGTATTTACCAAATTCTCTCAGACATACGGCCTCGTCAGACAACCTTAGAGCTCCTCCTTGTGGCTATTTCGTGGCATTGCCAATCAATGTTTTAATTTGAAGTTTATGTTCGTCTGGTCCTGGAGAGCCGCAGGGTGTGCTGGCTTTCGTTGTTACTTGGCATTAATTGATCAATGAAAGCCGTTGATTACACAGTTAACTCACCTCACCTGGTTTCTTGGGTCTGAGTCGGTTGCTTATTTTAAGGTGGAGACGAAAGCCAGCACAGGACCAGGGTTGCCGACCCCTGGTATAGACCTTTCACATACAGTGGGTAAAATGATGAGTTTATAGTTGCGAACAGAACGGTTGTGCTAATTAATTCCAACATTGCAATTTCTGGCTTCATTAATCATAATCAAAAATCGTATGCAACATGAACTCACAATACAGAAATATTTCTGCCATTTGTAGCAACAGTATTTGATAAGAACCAAGCACATGACCTTAGAAACGGAAAGAAAACCTGCCGGTCACTGAGCTGAAAAGAAAGCGCTTTTGATTTTAAAATCCAAAAATCTAATCTATTTGGAGGGGAATGGAGTCCAATTATGTTTCAAATGTAATTATTGAGTCACAACAATTATTTCCTTAACCTAAAACGCTCAAAAAGAGCAGTCTCACCTGCACTCATCGACTTGAAAGACAAAGTGAAACAGTAAACTTTGTAGTAGGAGGCCGTCAAATGTTTAACCGTACTACGAGTAGTACTGATTGTGTTCTCATTTAAATGGGGTGATGCATAATTTGCCATTACATCTTCCACGGAGGCTTTTA
Organism: Conger conger; assembly: GCF_963514075.1. NCBI lineage: Eukaryota > Metazoa > Chordata > Actinopteri > Anguilliformes > Congridae > Conger > Conger conger. The sequence goes on along the minus strand of NC_083766.1, from coordinate 48,631,129 downwards.
ATAGGCAGGTTCTTCCCTGTCTCTTTGCAACTTAGCAGCTCTCATATGGCACCTGTAGTCTGCCGGCTGTGTAGGATATGCAAACCTTAAGTGCAAAGGCCTGGTAAAATAAAACTGGCTGCTGCCAAGTAGTGTGGACAGTATTTGTGTCAGTAGGGACACGTAGAAATCCCAATGCCACTGCTTGTCACAAGGACACCGTGCTCTAAAAACATTCTGCCTTTGGCACATTCTCACTGCATTCGTTAGTTTCCTAATTAATTAATTACGCTAATTGTATAGAGCAAAGGGTTCCCTGGCTACATCATTATCTAATCAGCCAAAATTTCAAATAAAAAACACCAACTCAACTGGAAGATCCCCGAAAGAATGAAACGCGCAATTCACGTGACAGAAATTCTCCATATTATACTGAAGGTTCAGATTTGGTCCCTAACGTTAAAAAACAAACCAGCAGCTTAATTTATTTTTAACGTTGTGTGAGGGATAATGTAACGTTAATGTTGTGGTTGATGGTCGTTCTCTGTCGTTCTCTGTGATGTCTCTTGATAAACCTTCCTTATGTCTTTTAAAAGTTGAAGTATGAAGACATCTTTGTCAGTGTGGAAACGGAGTTCCCTAAATCAAGAGGACGCCTGCTAGTGCTAGCTAAAGTTCGGTTAGCTACATAATCACGGCACTAATTCATCCATCCAAGCAAACAAATATCACTAGCTAGCTAACCTAATATAGCTACCGCCAATTAGCGTTACTGTTTTGACTTGTATGCATCGTAACATCGCATTACTATTATCTGGCTCCTATCTAATACGCATTATCTGGACATTTTATTGTATGCTTATCTATAATCCCCCCTAGCGAATACTAAACTACTCCAACCAAAATAAAATCAAACAAACCCACAACTTGATTAACGTCAGCTCGCTAAGTTAGCTAGATGTCTAGCAAACGATAAGTCCGTCATGTATTTGCGTCAAACTTGGTTGAATCTTTCGCGCCATTACCCTGGATTTCCCCATAATTACCTAAGCTTCAAGTCATTGGTGATTAGCAAAGCCCTATAGGCTATACATACCAAAGAGGAAGAGATTTTACCTTTGAATATGTATTACCTATCCATCGAGATAACTTTGCTAAGGTGTGACACATTTTAAGTTTTTTAGATGCACTTCAATCTGATGAATTGTACCATTCCTTTTCTGGTAATCAATGCGCTGACAATTTACAAAACTCAACAGCAACGTCACTTTCCAAATATAATGCCACAGTTACACACAAACATCAACAGAGCTTTATAATATTATTTTAAATTGGCTTACAGTTGATCAAATACTGTCAAATATCCCAAATGCTTAAGATTTCAAACTTGTAACTTGCTTGTATGACATGAAATTCCATTGCATTGAAAAAAGACATGAATTACTGCTATTATTTGTCTGCATATAAATGGCAGATTACATTACACATAATTTGAATAATGGACACAACAAACACAACAAAAGGTGCATACCAGTATAAATATTGGGGCTAGTGGCTAAGGTACATGACTGGGACCCAAAATGTTGGAGGTTCAAGCCCCAGTGTAGCCATTATAAGATCTCTGTTAGGTCCTTGAGCAAGGCCCTTAACCCCATATTGCTCCAAGGGGACTGTCCCCTGCTTAGTCTAATCAACTGTAAGTTGCTATGGATAGAAAATATCAGCTAAATAATAACTGTTTTATTTATTAATTAACAATGGACAGCAATACACTACCAAGCAGCCTGGCCCATGCACCACTGAGGATGTTGGGACTATTCTGACAGTGGACATGGGAAATCATACAAAAGACTGGATCAATCAGCTTAGAGTACATTTTACAGTATGTGGTCCAATTTATCATAGTACTTGACTTACTTTTATTGTTCATTTACAAAGAAATATATATGGAAAACCTAACACAATTAACACACATCCCTCTTTCCACAACCACCACAATGCTGTGGTTAGTTAGAAGTTTAAATATTTCACACATTTATATAAATGCACTACCACAAAGTGAATACAATTAAAACTTCAGCCTCTTCTGAAATTCAGCTGTGCTGGCTTAAATTGATGACATTTCTTGTCCATTGCCTGAATAAGAGAAAGAGAGGGAAGAAAAATAAAAACAGACACCTGGGATCATTCAACACTGGAAACCATCGCAAGAACAATAATTCAAATCACAGGTTGCATGAAGTATATTCACTCACACACAAATGTAACTAATCTTAATTAAAACAATTGTACTGGGAATTAAATGAGATAAAAACATCTCAGTTCTGCAAACATAAAACATAAAATTGTGGATGAAGGCATCTGAATCCTTAAAGCAATAGCAGACCTGAAAATATGAAAATTACCCTTTTCCTGTTTTCTGGAACTGCTTGTGTGGCAGCATTCAGTTCACTGGGAATGTTGGCCTGTGAGATCAAAAAGAACCAGGGAGCTTAGTTTCAACTGTAAAACAATGACATATTAGAAGAAATGTGTTCTGCAGAATTAATCTCAGAGTAAGTGTTTGGTAGAATACAACAGATTGTGTGAGGCCCATCAAATAAAAGAGGACACAGCTAGATACCTACACTACTGGTCAAAAGTTTGGGGTCACTGTCTTTTTCTGCTCTTATTTTTTACTTTCTCTGTTTGTAATGAAACAATTCATACGTGTTCAAAGTGCAGACTCAGAGCTTTTATTAAAGGGTATTTTTTATACATGGTTTTATATATGGTAATTTACAACACTTTTTATATGTTGTCCCCCATTTCAATGTTTGAGACAAATTAACAATGTCAAATTAAAGTTTTTTTCTCTCCCAATTTGGTAGTCAATTATACCCCATCTAATCCAATTAATGGGGATACACACCCCGTGCCGATCTGGCGATCTGGCAATCCGAGAACAACACGCCTTCTTCTTCGTCTCATGCTCATGACCGTGATTCCGAGGCGCTGTGGTGTGCGGCTATCCGCTAACCCTGCCAAGTCCCTCCCTCTGGAGCAGCGAGCATGAGAGCCAGCCAAACTTGGCTTTGTTTGGCAGGACCAGGAATCGAACCACGGTCCTCCGTGTGCCACTGCAACAAACTGCAACTGCAAGTCTGCTGCATCTGAGCTCCCCCAAAAGAGCCATGTTTTGTATTTGGTTGCATATCCTTTGCATGCCATAACTTCCTGATGTCTGTGACCCATCAACATTATCAAAGTCTGGATAGGTTGTCTTACAAGCGATACTAAAACTCTTTGCATTTGAATGGATCTCAATGGGAATTGGGGGGCTGGGACTAGATTCGGCTGGACATTATGCTGATAGAGAATGGAACACATTTGTTGGATAAATGGCTTCAAGTCATCGAGGGTCCAAGGTATCAAGCCATCATGCCGCTGCCAGATATGCAGTAGATAAGATAAGAATACAGTGCATTAATACTATAAGGTACATATTTGTGTAGAATCAAAGCACTGAGAACAGAGAATGCTGGAAATTCCTTTTTTTAAATAAACAAAAGATCCTACCTTGATTGTACCTAATCTCACCGTAAAAATTGTTGTTTACCCAACCTAAAAAGGAAGGAGGAATTGAAATTTCAGTGCTTCTCTTTCAATTTTTATTTTTATTTTTTAAAAAGGTTCAGTTGAATTACCATTTCCATGCTTATATTAATTATTTCACATAATTTCAATGAAAGGCATACAATGTGTGGAAATGTCCTTTTCTTATTAAATGGCAATGTGTTTATAATAATGAAGCAATAAAGGATGGGGTTGTCTTGAACATTGTTCTCTGTGATAAGAGTGTAACGTGGTCAGCCACAATTCTTACCAATAGTGGAATTTCCAGATCTGTGGCAGAAGTTATGCAGGAGATAAAAATTATTAACATATCTCAGGAGATCGAAGTTAGCATTTATAATCTTGTTCAGTTAATTATTACTTCAAAAGATAAACTATACTGTATATAACTCAGACTGAATCTGGACCAGGGAGAATAGCAGACATGGGTGAGACATGTAATTGTTTTGTATTTTCTGGCTCAACTGATCTTGCCAAGTGTAATTGAGCCAACCAAGAGGACCGGAAGGTGGCATATTTAATAGGTTCCAAGACACCAGATAAGCTCAGTAAATTGTAGAAAAGTAGTGAATCCAAAACAATTACGCATTTGACCGAGGTCTGGAGAATAGCATCAGACAAAATACATTTTAATAAATTACCTTGTTCGCTGCACCTGAACACCTGTGAGGAAGAAAAAGTGTGCTTTTTGTTTACATTTATTTATATATTTTTATTTATTTATACAGTTGTGTTCAAAATAATAGCAGTCCAACATGACTTACCAGATCAATCACTGTTTTTGGTAGAAAATATATTACTACATGGCAAATAATTTAATAATAATAATAATTAATTGAAAGAGGCGTGTTCAAAATAATAGCAGTGTGGAGTTCAATTAGTGAGGTCATTCATTCTGTGAAAAAACAGGTGTGAATCAGGTGGCCCTTATTTAAGGATGAAGCCAGCACATGTTTGCATGCATTTCTTTCTGAAAACCTGAGAAAAATGGGTCGTTCCAGACATTGTTCAAAAGAACAGCGTATTTTGATTAAAACGTTGATTGGAGAGGGAAAAACGTATAAAGAAGTGCAGAAAATAATAGGCTGCTCGGCTAAAATGATCTCCAATGCTTTAAAATGGAAAGCAAAACCAGAGAGACGTGGAAGAAAACGAAAGACTACCATTCGAATGGATCGGAGAATAGCCAGAATGGCAAAGACTCAGCCAATGATCAGCTCCAGGGTGATCAAAGACAGTCTGAAGTTACCGGTGAGTACTGTGACTATTAGAAGACACCTGTGTGAAGCTAATCTATCGGCAAGAAGCCCCCGCAAAGTCCCTCTGTTAAAAAAAAGACACGTGCTGAAGAGGATACAATTTGCCAAAGAACACATCAACTGGCCTAAAGAGAAATGGAGAAACATTTTGTAGACTGATGAAAGTAAGATTGTTCTTTTTGGGTCCAAGGGACGCAGGCAGTTTGTCAGACGACCACCAAACACTGAATTCAAGCCACAGTACACTCTGAAGACAGTGAAGCATGATGGTGCAAGCATCATGATATGGGGATGTTTCTCTTACTATGGTGTCGGGCCTATTTATCGCATACAAGGGATCATGGATCAGTTTGCCTATATCAAAATACTTGAAGAGGTCATGTTGCATATGACGAAGAGGAAATGCCCTTGAAATGGGTGTTTCAACAAGACAACGACCCCAAACACACCAGTAAGCGAGCAGCATCTTGGTTCCAGACCAACAAAATTAGTTATGGAGTGGCCAGCCCAATCCCCGGACCTTAATCCGATTGAAAACTTGTGGGGTGACATCAAAAATGCTGTTTCTGAGGCAAAACCAAGAAATGCAGAGGAATTGTGGAATGTTGTCAAATCATCCTGGGCTGAAATACCTGTTCATAGGTGCCAGAAGTTGGTCGATTCCATGCAACACAGGTGAAGCAGTTCTCAGAAACTGTGGTTAGGCAACTAAATATTAGTTTAGTGATTCACAGGAATTTCAGTTTATACAGTGCATACAGTTATACAAAATGCAGACACTGCTATTTTTTTGAACAGCCCAATATTCATTTTTCTTCATTTTCTGTAAAGTAATTTAAAAATTGACACATTTTTCTTCATGTTTAGATTTAGGATATAATGTGCAGTGTTCCCAATGCATTGAAATAAAAACTATTATAAGGATTTTGAGCTTTACTCATGTTTTTAAACACACTGCTATTTTTTTTTTTTTAAAGATATTTTTTAGGCCTTTTTCAGCTTTATTGGACAGTATATAGAGACAGGAAGAATGGGGGCGAGAGAGAGGGAAAGACATGCGACAAATTGTCAGACTGTCGGATTCGAACCGTTGACGTCGCGGCTCACAATGAGCATGCGGTCAGTGCTCTGCAGGCTGCGCCACCGAGACACCCACACTGCTATTATTTTGAACACAACTGTATATGCAATACAATATAGAAATTCAATATAATATATACAATATAAATGGAAATGTGTTGGTTAACAGATACAATGCAAGAACACACCACCACCACCACCAAAAAAAAAGAAAGAAGAAGAGGGTCCTCACATCTGTGCCATACACAGCAAGCGCAACCAAGGATCAATAAAATGAAGACAGCCCCACCGGCAGCTGTGTAGTACCAGTAGTTCACCGCCAGACCCATCCACGTATCGCCTGCGAAAAGGGAAGCTCAGGAAAGCATGTTACTGAAGAAACCCTCAGTACCTGCAGCCTCTCGACACAAAGGCAATCTGTACGAACTGACAATGACCATAGCATCAAAAGCACTTCACATCTGCCATCTGTGTTTCAATGCACTTAACTGCAAACCAACTCATTTCGAGGAAACCCAACAAAAGTACCACAAGCATTTCAATGCAATGCAATGCAATGCAAGTTTTGTGTCTAGAGTTTTGAGTCTGACTGTACTGCTCATTTATTCAAGGGACAATTAATTAAAAAGTTCAATTAATTAAAAATGCTGAGCATTTATGACAACTCACCGTGGTCATTTTTGATCAAATTAAAATGAATACATTTATGGGGTTTTGCGTCTCTAAAATAATTATGACAATACTTCACTATATTTTATCAGAAACCCTCTCATAAAGGAAAGTTAAAGGTGTAGGCACAATTATGCACTGGGTCTAATTCCCATGGCAAGTTTTTTCCATCATTTAATACTTTTTAGTTCACAGATCTGTCTCCCTGTTTAACACTTTAAGGGCTACGATCAGAAATGTGTGTTTAGAATGTTCTTCTTCCAATGTGATGAAAATATCGCTAACCAGCAGTGTCCAAACTTATCTGGAAAGGGCCAGTGTGGGTGCAGGTTTTTGTTTTAGCTCAGCATTAAAACACCCAGACTCTACTTATAAAGGCTTTGATTAAAATCTGAGTTTGGTTAATTATTTGAATTGGGTGTCCTAAAACAAAAGCCTGCACCCACACCACCCCTGATCTAAACTGAACATTAAAATGGTCACGAACAATCACTACTGTTAACTGAATGCCAAAGATTCCAAAAAAGCTTTGAAAAAGTGAGCACCAGGTGGCAGTGCTACCTGTAATGGACCGGAGGACTGCACTTTTACCTGGGGGGGCTTTTTGCAGACTGAGCTGTACCTCTTCACAGCCCATGATACAGTTCTGCCCGTCAAACAGCACACAGGAGTACAAGCCCTGGTCAGATTTCTGGACCAGTTTGATAAGGATAGAGAAGTTGCCTTTCTGTGGAGATTTGAAAGTGCTCACTCTGTGTTCCTTATTATTCCAAAATCTGGGTTCTCCCAACGTGTTGAGCTCCACCAAATATGTTGGGCTATGAGTCCACACAGCAGCTAACATACTCTGGGCCTTTTGGAGCAGGCTGACATTGAGGAGGCATGGCAGAAGGACATCACTGTTGAGTGCAACAGTCAGATTAAGCTTTCTTGGCTCACAGGATTTTAGGCAGTGGCTCTGTCCTGAACATAAAAAGGAGAATATACAATAAAATAAATAAAGGTTCCTGCATCTGCAAACTCAGTCATACACAAAATTTGGAACTAACCAGGAAATACTTTGAACACTATCTAGTTTTCTTAAATGTAAGTAACTATTACATTTAAAATGAGCTAAATTCGCAAGTATAAGGATGCACACCCAACTATTAACAAGGTGCAAATCAGAATAGCATATATAACATACAAACATACCTATAACATATATATACCTACAAAGAATGAAATAAAATACTGTGCGGATTCATTTTCATCTGTGACTACAAATTTCCTTGGTACCAATGACGTTTACATTGGTAATGCTAATTTTAAATTCAGTCAGTCACACAATTAATCTATTCACGCTTACTCGTGCTTTAGCAGATAAATGTGTCCAAATAATGGTTTAGACGCGTTTTATTAAGCACTGCTCTGTTCACTTACCCATCACAGGAATCAAACCATGGCACAAAAACATCCACAGAGACCAATATTTATTGTACAGCATTACTGGTCATTGATAGCAGTTCACACGAAAGACCAGTGATACAGTGGATGAGCAAATTGAGGAGGTAGTGAAAGAGGGTTGGACTTATTTGTCAAGTGTCATGACTGAGATTAGCACACTGCTTAGTCGCTGCGGGTGCCACCACACATCCTGCTTTGAGAAAGTATTTAAGTGGCATACAATTCAGACTCTACAGAGACACACATTGTTGAGTCCTGACACTGGTTACATATTATTTGTACCACCAACTGCATTGAACAATGAAACATGGCTTGTTCCGTATAGTGTAGCACAGCATATCAACTTAGTTGAATGCTGTAGTAAAAAGCGATCACCACCATGAAGTTTGACCAGGCTGCATTTTGAGTAGACCGCTCAAGCTTTAGTCACTGACCACAATATCCTGTTCACAGTAAAGCAATTGGACTCCTGCAAAGCAGACTGCAAAAACTGACAAGAACTGAGATGCACAGAAGGGGCTAAAGGAAAGAAAATGAACCTGACATTTCAAGAGGTGGAGAACTAATCCACTTCATTGATTGGTCTGAACTTTCGTAATTGACGACTTAAGAGACATTGTGCGATACAAACATTGCATTGCATTTCAACAACATGAGATGTATGGGTTTTCAAGTCTCAAAAAAAAAAAAAGTCATCACTGCAAAAACTGGACAGATGAAGAGCTGGACTGACGCACAGACAATTTGTTTTCATTTCTGTTTAAGATCCAAGTTTTGTTTTTTTCTGTTGTTATAGTTGTAAACACTCGACATCCCATTTTTTAAAAACAACAAAAAAAACATTGATCTTGAAAATGGCAAAAATAAATCCAAACATTGGTGTGAATCTGGGAGTTTAAAAATCACCAAAAATTTTAAACAATTACCAAGTTCAGAGGAAACTCCTTTGTTACTGCACAAAGCAAGGCCAAAAGCAAATGTTACAAAGAAATTATTTCATGTTTTACACATCCTTCAACATAATGTTATCATTGCTGGCCTTCTTACAAATGCAATGTGAATGTACAATTCTGATGTTAAAGTTGTGGTTTAATGGGGGTGAGAGAAAAGGTCATGGAAGTCCATGTAACTTGCTATGGCAAAGCTGCATCTCCACTACACTTGACTGTACCATATGCAAAGTGAAAACTGCAGATTAGTTATGTTACTGTAGGAACCAGTAACAAGCTGAAACGCCAGACAAGCAGAATGTTGATCAAAAAATCTGCTATTTGCGTGAGCTCAAATCATTTATAAAACAGGTAGTATGATTTCTTTTTTATATTCTGTTAAAAGTTACAAAGCAAAAAGTGCAACAATGGTGCAGTTTTTTTTTGTTTTTTTTGTTTGGTTGATTGGTTTTATGTTTTTTTTTTTTTTGGTAAGTCAAACACACTGGTGACAGACATCAGCCAATACCAAAGACGTGAGAAAACACCAACAAAGATTTTTGAGGGGGGGAAACTGTAAGCTGCCTTCCTCGAGCAAACTGGCACGCTAACTGTTACCAACAGGAAAGGGTCACAAACGCGCTTATCTCCCCAACTCGACAACTCAAAAAAAAGTGTGAACATTCTGCACCTGCTCAAAAGAAAAAACAAGAAAAAAAACAAAAGTAAAAAACTACATCAGCTTGGGGGCTCAATAACAGCAAAAACAATCAACAATAAAATAAAGTAGACATCTGAGCTCATTCAATCACCTTCAAGACACAAAAAAAAAAACTTCAACAACAGTGTGCGGAACTACGGAACATACAGGCACACCCCAGACAAAAGGAACAGAAGATTTTTGTCAATAAATCAATAAATGTTTTTTTTCAAAAAATGTTTTTTTTTTTTTATCAATAAATGTTTTTTTTTTTAAAGAAAATTAGAATCCACATGCATTTCCTCCACAGTGCTGTCAAGGACTCGTGTCAAATTTACAAGTTGAAATGTAGTGTCTTCTTTTTTTAACTTCGTGATTTTTAAAATTGGCCGATACCCACAGTGCTCCAGGGCCGGGGTGCCGCGTCGCGCGCTGGGTGGCTTTCCCGCGGACATTCCCACGGCAACTGCGCACGTGGTCGACTTCATCGCGGTTCAGTGCGGGTGCGTGGAGGGGCAACTTCGTCCCCTACTCTCATGCTTACTCACTGGCAAAACACAGACCGTCCTCAGAACAGACAGAAACCCATCCAATTTAAAAGCAACATAAAAACAAAACGGTCAAGAAAAAGAACAAAAACAATAAACAAAGAAAAAAGGTTTCTCTATTTACATACGATTTAAAGACAAAATGTTTTCTTTACAAAGCAAAATAATTGAAGAAATAAGTATCTCAATGTTTTTTTTTTTTTTTTTTAACATTAGAAGTTCTTCATCTTTATTTCTGTTACCATCTTTTTTAGTATTTCTTTTTGTAATTTTTCTTTCTTAAACAAGTCTAAATTCCTGGCTTTTCTTTTTGTGTTTTTATAATGTTTTTTCCCCCCGTTTTCCAACAGACAGGCCACACGTCAGAGCTCCCGGACGCGAGGCTTGTGGAGTCCTGAAGAACCGGCTCCTCCTCAGCTCCTCCTCAGGTCCTCCTCAGCTCCCGCCACTACGTCCGTCTGTCTGTCAGTCCATCTGTCTGCCCCTATCCGCTGCTGCCTCCTGCACAGCGCTGTCAGTCAGGGTGAGAGGGGTGGGGTTGGGTGCTGGCCTCCTCCTCTCAGCGCTGAGGGGCGGAGGGTAAGGAGCTCAATCGTCGCTGTCCGACAGGGTCTCGTACTGCTCCGACAGCAGGGGCTCACGCTCCCACACCCCCGCCCGGGGCGCGGAGCCGCCCTGCTGGGCAGGGAGGGAAGGGGAGGCGCAGGGCATGGAGGGCGGGGTGCTGCTCAGCATGCGCATGGTCAGCGGGTTGTAGGGAACTGCATGGAGCCTGGAGACGGAGGAGAGGCAGGCCGTTAGTCAACTCCTCAAAACCCGTGCCACGCTCTACCGCAGCTGGCTTAATAAAGCTTCATAAACTTAATAAAGCACTAATAACTAATGAAGCAGAAAACACAGGATAATCGTTAAGGTGACCGGCACCGGGCCAAGTATGACACTGCTGCTGATTTAATGTCATTTCAGCCACAACGGGACAAACTGACATTTTTATTCTTATTTTACTTTATTTATCCCTCATTTTACCAGAAGAGTCCCATCATGGCTAATCTCTTAATCAGTAGATTAAGGTCCCATATTACATACATTATAAAGGAGCTGAAGGTGTTATAAAATCACCTGCAGGGGTGAGAGGCAGCACTGACCCACCTCAACATTTCACAAAAGTTACTCTTTTTCAGGTTTTATTTGAAAATAATTCTTTATTCAGACAGGGGCGAAAGCAGAGAGTGTTTTGGGGGGGGAACTCTAAAACTGCCGGCACAACAAATGCGGAGCAGTGACTGGCCTTAAAAGTTCCCAAAAAGTTTTTATTACATTTTTAACATCTTTGCATCCTCAAATGAGGACATTTAATTTCGGAATCCCCGAGCTCTATACAGTATTTTTTTTAACATGAAAATTAAATAAGACATAAATCCGATATACGACACAAATACAAATAACTGTGGGTTTGTTCATTACCTCAGTCATTTTGTTTATATGAATCAGTGATGTAGTGCTGATAAAGCATTCTTGGACTGAGCAGGCAGTGTAGCATCGGGGACGTGGCGGCCATCTTTTCTCTCACCTGCACGCATGTACTCGCTGGCGACCGCCATCCGCTCCCGCTCTCTGTGCTCCCTCTCTCGCTCCCTCTCCCTGTGCTCCCTCTCTCGCTCCTTCTCCCTCTCCACACTGGCCGCAGCAAGGTGTCCGGGGTGGCCTGCAAAAAAACACACACGGGACACACATTTACGCACAGGGCCGGAAGGTCCCGTGAATGGCGCGTTCAGGGGGCAATGGCGGGGGACTGTCCCGGTTCTGCCTCAGGTCCGGGGGGCATGGGGCCAGGAACAGGGATACAGAGACTCTAGGTTTTGCAGACCTCTACCATCCAGGAGGCATTTGAGGTCTCACGGCCAATTTGCCAGGAGCCAGCGGACTTGTTTCTCCCGGGACATTTTTTTTGTTCCAGGCCACCGCTGACATGTAAACACATTGAACACAATCCGTTTTTCCCCGCCATTCCAAACCATCAATCAGGGTGACTTTTTTTTGTTGTTGCCCTTGTCTTCTTCTGTGGTGTGGGGGTTAATGTGTTAACATGTGCCTGGGCCTGCGATGCTGCAGTGGTTTATGGGCTTGTGGGGGTTTCTCACCTGGAGATATGGAAGCTGGGTGGAAAGCCCTAGGAGGGGAAGGGGGCTGAGCTCCGGGGATGTAGGTGATGCGGTCCATAGGGGGGGTAACAGGAGAGCGGGCATATGCGGCTGTCACACCATACTGTCAAGTTTGCAATTCATTTGTTTTGAAAGAAAGAAGAAAAAAAAGGATCTGATATGACAATATCCTTTCTAGGTCACTGGTTTCATGACTTTCAAATTTGATTATAAACTGTCATTATAAATTGAGAATATACAATCTGTATAAGTGCTATGAATTGTGTTTTAGTCAGGCTGCACACTCAAAGGTAATAGCCTTCCCTACACACTGTCAATTAAGCACTGAAGCACATGTAATGTAATAGGGCAAAGCTGCCACGCTACATTTTAAATAATGACATACTGCCCAACTGCTAACAATGCAGTCATTTCTACAACTACAGTATAATATCAAGCAATATCCAAATCGAATTATAGCTTTTAAATAGAAGCATTTTTAAGTATTTGAAACAATGTTACATACAATAAAGCATTTAACAATGCCAACCACATGAATACATGAGGAACGTATTGTAGAGAATGGAGAAATAGTTAGGCTATACGGTATTATATTTTCCACATTCTAATGTTGAAATCGTATTTACCAAATTCTCAGACGTACGGCCTCCTCCTTGTGGCTATTTCGTGGCATTGCCAATCAATGTTTTCATTTGAAGTTTATGTTCGTATAGACCTACTCATACAGTAAACAGAGCGGTTGTGCTAATTGATTCCAACATTGCAATTTATGGCTTCATTAATCATAATCAAAAATCGTATGCAACATGAACTCACAATACAGTAATATTTCTGCCATTTGTAGCAACAGAATTTGATAAGAACCAAGCACATGACCTTAGAAACGGGAAAAAAAAACCAGCCGGTCACTGAGCTGAAAAGAAAGCGCTTTTGATTTTAAAATCTAAAATTCTAATCTATTTGGAAGGGAATGGAGTCCAATCATGTTTCAAATAGAATTATTGAGTCACAATTATTTTCTTAACCTAAAACGCTCAAAAAGAGCAGTCTCACCTGCACTCATCGACTTGAAAGACAAAGTGAAACAGTAAACTTTGTAGTAGGAGGCCGTCAAATGTAACCGTACTACGAGTAGTACCGATTGTGCTCTCATTTCAATGGGGAGATGCAAAATGCAGGTTATTCCCTGTCTCTTTGCAACTTAGCAGCTCTGATATGGCACCTGTAGTCTGCCGGCTGTGTAGGATATGCAAACCTTCAGTGCAAAGGCTGCTGCCAAGCAGTGTGGACAGTATTTGTGTCAGTAGGGACACGTAGAAATCCCAATGCCACTTGTTCACAAGAACACCGTGCTGTAAAAACATTCTGCCTTTGGCTCATTCTTACTGCATTCGTTAGTTTCCTAATCAGCCAAAAAAACAAATAAAAAACACCTCAACTGGAAGATCCCCGAAAGAATGAAACGCGCAATTCACGTGAATGAAATTCTCTATATTATACTGAAGGATAATGTAACGTTAATGTTGTGGTTGATGGTCGTTCTCACTCACTTTGTGATGTCTCTGGATAAACCTTCCTTATGTCTTTTAAAAGTTGTTCGGCGACAGCTGGCAAATATGAAGACATCTTTGTCACTGTGGAAACGGAGTTCCCTAAATCAAGAGGACGCCTGCTAGTGCTAGCTAAAGTTCGGTTAGCTACATAATCACGGCACTAATTCATCCATCCAAGCAAACAAATATCGCTAGCTAGCTAACCTAATATAGCTACCGCCAATTAGCGTTACTGTTTTGACTTGTATGCATCGTAACATCGCATTATTATTATCTGGCTCCTATCTAATGCGCATTATCTGAACATTTTATTGTATGCTTATCTATAATTCTCTCTAGCGAATACTAAACTATTCCAACCAAAATAAAATCAAACAAACCCACAACTTGATTAACGTCAGCTCGCTAAGTTTGCTATATGTTTTTTTTAAATTTATTTATTCATTTTAATTTTTTTATTGGAAATAATGCAATACAACACATATAACCATAACAGCATATAAGAAAATAAATAAATAAATAAATAAAAACAAATAAGAAAAATATATAACAGACTTGTGGATTTAACATTCATGTAACAAATAGAGTGGCACAGGCTTGACAAGTTTTTACAGCTTTGGGGTGATTAGATTTTTTCAGTGTATTTAAATAAGAATCTAAATTTATTTTAAAGACTAAAAAATTTGGCTTCTGATCAGAAAACTTGCTGGTGTGGATGTAATGTTTACTTAATAAGAGAAGGATGACAATATACAATGCATTGTTATCCAAAATTTCCAAAGTAGAAACACCAAATAATATGTGTCTTAACTCCAGGTTAATAGGAGTACATAGCTAGATGTCTAGCAAACGATAAGTCCGTCATGTATTTGCGTCAAACTTTATTGAATCTTTCGCGCGCGCTATCAGCAACGCGCAAAACGTCACGAATAGGATTATCGTAGTTGCAGTTTTTATTGAAACCAGCGAAACAAGTAACTACAACTTAAACATCCAAGCGAAGTGTCGAAATTTTGAGTTCTGATCATATAATGTAATTATAGCTGTATATGCGCATATATGGCAACACTTTCTTTTAGAGTCCATTACCCTGGATTTCCCCATAATTACTTAAGCTTCAAGTCATTGGTGATTAGCAAAGCCCTATAGGCTATGCATACCAAAGAGGAAGAGATTTTACCTTTGAATATGTATTACCTATCCATCTAGATAACTTTGCTAAGATGTGACAGTTTTTTAGATGCACTTCAATCTGATGAATTGTAACATTCCTTTTCTGGTAATCAATGCGCTGACAATTTACAAAACTGAACAGCAACGTCACTTTCCAAATATAATGCTACAGTTACACACAAACATCAACAGAGCTCTATAATATTTATATTATTTTCTTATCTTAAATTGGCTTACAGTTGATCAAATACTGTCAAATATCCCAACTGCTTCAGATTTGTAACTTGTAACTTGCTTAACCCCTTAACCCCACATTGCTCCAAGAGGACTGTCCCCTGCTTAGTCTAATCAACTGTAAGTTGCTTTGGATAGAAAATATCAGCCAAATAATAACTGTTTTATTTATTAATGGACAGCAATACACTACCAAGCAGCCTGGCCCATGCACCACTTAGGATGCTGGGACTATTCTGACAGTGGACATCGGAAATCATACAAAAGACTGGATCAGAGAGCCAATCAGCTTAGATAAAGTATGTGGTCCAATTTATTATAGTACTTGACTTACCTTTATTGTTAATTTACAAAGAAACATATATGGAAAACCTAACACAATTAACACACAATGCTGTGGTTAGTTAACAGTTGAAATATTTCACACATTTCTATAAATGCACTACCACAAAGTGAATACGATTAAAACTTCAGCCTCTTCTAAAATTCAGCTGTGCTGGCTTAAATTGATGACATTTCTTGTCCATTGTCTGAATAAGAGAAAAAGAGGGAAGAAAAATAAAAACACTGGAAACCATAGCAACTTTTCCTGTTTTCTGGAACTGCTTGTGTGGCAACATTCAGTTTACTGGGAATGTTGGCCTGTGAGATAAAAAATAAAACCTGAGAGCTCAACTGTAAAACAATGACATATTAGCAGGAATGTGTTCTGTAGAATTAAACTCAGAGGAAGTGTTTGGGAGAATACAACAGATTTTGTGAGGCCCATCAAATAAAAGAGGACACAGCTAGATACCTACACTACTGGTCAAAAGTTTGGGGTCACTTTCTCTTTTTCTGCTTTTATTTTTTATTTTCTCTGTTTGTAATGAAACAATTCATATGTGTTCAAAGTGCAGACTCAGAGCTTTTCTAAAAAGGGTAGTTTTTCTACATGGTTTTCTACATGGTAATTTAAAACACTTTTTATATGTTGTCCCCCATTTCAATGTTTGAGACAAATTAACATAATGTCAAATTAAAGTTTTTTTCGCTCCCAATTATATCCTATCTAATACAATTAATGTTAGTTGGGGGATACACCGCCCACACCCAGTGCCGATCTGGCGATCCGAGAACAACACGCCTTCTTCTTCATTTCATGCTTGTGACCGTGATTCCGAGGCGCTGTGGTGTGCGGCTATCCGCTAACCCTGCCAAGTCCCTCCCTCTGGAGCAGCGAGCACGAGAGCCAGCCAAACTTGGCTTTGTTTCGCAGGACCAGGAATCGAACCACGGTCCTCGGTGTGCCACTGCAACAAACTGCAACTGCAACTCCGCTGCATCCTGTTTTTAGCCTGTTGCGCCACCACGGCTCCCCAAAAGAGTCATGTTTTGTATTTGGTTGCATATCCTTTGAATGCCATACCTTCCTGATATCTGTGACCCATCAACATTATCAAAGTCTGGATATCTTATTTTCAGGTTGTCCTACAAGCAATACTAACACTCGTTGCATTTGAATGGATCTCAGTGAGAATTGGGGGGCTGGGACTAGATTCAGCTGTACATTATGCTGATAGAGTATGGAACACATTTGTTGGATAAATGGCTTCAAGTCATCGAGGGTCCAACGAACCATCATGCTGCTACCAGATATGCAGTAGATACAATAAGAATACAGTACATTAATACTATAAGGTACATATTTGCGTAGAATCAAAGCACTGAGAACAGAGAATGCCGGATATCCCTTTTTTAAAATAAACAAAAGACAGTAAATGGAAAAAAAAGATCCTACCTTGATTGTAGCTAATCTTGCCGTAAAAATCGTTATTTACCCAATCTAAAAAGGATGGAGGAATTGAAATTTCAGTGCTTCTTTCAATTTGTATTTTGATAAGTTTATTTTAAATGACTGTTTCAAAGGTTGAGTTCAATTGGGCTACCCTTTCCATGCTTATATTAATTATTTCACATAATTTTAAGAAAAGGCATACAATGTCTGGAAATTTCCTTTTCTAATTAAATGGCAATGTGTTTATAATAATAAAGCAATAAAGGATGGGGTTGTCTTGAACATTGTTCTCTGTGATAAGAGTGTAACGTGGTCAGCCACAATTCTTACCAATAGTGGAATTTCCAGATCTGCGGCAGAAGTTATGCAGGAGATAAAAATTATTAACATATCTCAGGATATGGAAGTTAGAATCTTGTTCTGTTAATTATTACTTCAAAAGAAAAACTATACTGTATATAACTCAGACTGAATCTGGACCAGGGAGAATAGCAGACTTGGGTGAGACATGTAATTGTTTTGTATTTTCTGGCTCAACTGATCTTGCCAAGTGTAATTGAGCCAACCAAGAGGACCGGAAGGTGGCGTATTTAATAGGTTCCAAGACACCAGATAAGCTCAGTAAATTGTAGAAAAGTAGTGAATCCAAAACAATTACGCATTTGACCGAGGTCTGGAGAATAGCATCAGACAAAATACATTTGAATAAATTACCTTGTTCGCTGCACCTTAACACCTGTGAGGAAGAAAAAGTGTGCTTTTTGTTTACATTTATTTATATTTTTTATTTATTTATATATGCCACAATATAAATGGAAATGTGTTGGTTAACAGATACAATGCAAGCACACACCACCACCACAAAAAAAAAAGAGGTTTGTGTGTACTAGTGGAAGAAGAGGGTCCTCACATCTGTGCCATACACAGCAAGCGCAACCAAGGATCAATAATATGAAGACAGCCCCACCGGCAGCTGTGTAGTACCAGTAGTTCACCACCAGACCCATCCACGTATCGCCTGCGAAAAGGGAAGCTCAGGAAAGCATGTTACTGGAAAAACCCTCAGTACCTGCAGCCTCTCGACACAAAGACAATCTGTACGAACTGACAATGGCCATAGCATCAAAAGCACTTCACATCTGCCACCTGTGTTTCAATACACTTAACTGCAAACCAACTCATTTCGGGGAAACCCAACAAAAGTACCACAAGCATTTCAATGCAATGCAATGCAATGCAATGCAAGTTTTGTGTCTAGAGTTTCGAGTCTGACTGTACTGCTCTTTTAGTCAAGGGACAATTAAGAGTTCAAGTTCAATTATTAAAAAATGCTGAGCATTTATGACAACTGACCATGGTCATTTTAGATCAAACTACAATTAATACATTTATGGGGTTTTGCGTTTCTAAAATAATTATGACAATACTTCACAATTTTTAATCAGAAACCCTCTCATAGAGAAACGTTAAAGGTGTAGGCACAATCTTGCACTGGGTATAATTCCCATGCCAGGGACAAGTTTTTTCCATCATTTAATACTTTTTAGTTCACAGATCTGTCTCCCTGTTTAATACTTTAAGGGCTATGATCAGAAATATGCACTTAGAATGTTCTTCCAATGTGATGAAAATATCACTAACCAGCAGTATCCAAACTTTTCTGGAAAGGGCCGGAGTGGGTGCAG
Organism: Conger conger; assembly: GCF_963514075.1. NCBI lineage: Eukaryota > Metazoa > Chordata > Actinopteri > Anguilliformes > Congridae > Conger > Conger conger. The sequence goes on along the minus strand of NC_083766.1, from coordinate 48,612,320 downwards.
GTTTTTGTTTTAGCTCAGCATTAAAACACCAGACTCTTATAAAGAGTCTTCGCTTGAGTTTGGTTAATTATTTGAATTGGGTGTCCTAAAACAAAAGCCTGCACCCACACTACCCCTCATCTGAACTGAACATTATATTGGTCACGAACAATCACTACTGTTAACTGATTGCAAAAGATTCCAAAATAAACTATTCTTCAAAGAGATAGAAAGCTTTGAAAAAGTGAGCACCTGGTGGCAGTGCTACCTGTAATGGACCGGAGGACTGCACTTTTACCTGGGGGGGCTTTTTGCAGACTGAGCTGTACCTCTTCACAGCCCATGCTACCGTTCTGCCCGTCAAACAGCTCACAGCAGTACAAGCCCTGGTCAGATTCCTGGACCAGTTTGATAAAGATGGAGAAGTTGCCTTTCTGTGGAGATTTGATAATGTTCACTCTGTGTTCCTTATGATTCCAAAATTGGACTTGTCCCGACGTGTTGAGCTCCACCAAATTTGTTTGGCCATGAGTCCACACAGCAGCCAACATACTCTGGGCCTTTTGGAGCAGGCTGACATTGAAAACGCATGGCAGAAGGACATCACTGTTGAGTGCAACAGTCAGATTAAGCTTTCTTGGCTCACAGGGTTTTAGGCAGTGGCTCTGTCCTGAACAAAAAAAGGAATGATGTGATGAACTCAGTAACACTGTATGAAATCATTTAAAATTTCAGGAAATATACAATAAAATAAATAAAGGTTCCTGCATCTGCATAATCAGTCATACACAGAATTTGGAACTAACCAGGAAATACTTTGAACACTATCTAGTTTTCTTAACTCTAAGTAACTATTACTTTTAAAATGAGCTAAATTCGCAAGTGTAAGGACAACAACCCAACAACCCAACAATTAACAAGGTAAAAATTAGTATAGCATATATAACATACATACCTATATATATATATACTTATAAAGAATGCACACTAAAAGTACAGTGCAGATTCATTTTCATGTGACTTCAAATTTCCTAGGTAACAATGACGTTTACATTGATAATGCTCATTTTAAATTCAGTCAGTCACACACTGAATATATTCAGGCTTACTCGTGCTTTAGCAGGTAAATGTTTCCAAATAATGGTTTAGACCCGTTTTATTAAGCACTGCTCTGTTCAAAGGACGCCGCCCCCCCCATAAATAAAACACCAAAACCAACAAAAAAACCCCCCAAAAAACACTTACCCATCACAGGAATCAAACCATGGCACAAAAACATCCACAAAGACCAATATTTATTGTACAGCATTACTGGTCATTGATAGCAGTTCACAAGAAAGACCAGTGATACAGTGGAAGAGCAAATTGAGGAGGTGGTGAAAGAGGGTTGGACTTATATGTCAAGTGTCATGACTGAGATTAACACACTGCTCAGTTGCTGCGGGTTCCACCACACATCCTGCTTTGAGAAAGTATTTAAGTGGCATACAATTCAGACTCTACAGAGACACACATTGTTAAGTCCTGACACTGGTTACATATTATTTGTACCACCAACTGCATTGACCAATGAAACATGGCTTGCTTCGTATAGTGGTGCACAGCATATCAACTTAGTTGAATGCTGTAGTAAAAATCGATCACCACCATGAAGTTCGACCAGGCTGCATTTTGAGTAGACCGCTCAAGCTTTAGTCACTGACCACAATATCCTGTTCACGGTAAGAGTATAAAAAGCACTTGGACTCCTGCAAAGCAGACTGCAAAAACTGACAAGAACTGAGATGCACAGAAGGGGCTAAAGGAAAGAAAATGAACCTGACATTTCAAGAGGTGGAGAACCAATCCACTTTATTGATTGGTCTGAACTTTCGTAATTGACGACTTAAGAGACATTGTGCGATACAAACATTGCATTTCAACAACATGAGATGCATGGGTTTTCAAGCCTCAAATTTTAAACAGACAAAAAAAAAAGTTATCACTGAAAAAACTGGACTGACGCACAGACAATTTGTTTTCATTTCTGTTTTAAGATTCAAGTTTTGTAAATGTTTTTTTTCTGTTGTTATAGTTGTAAACACTCGACATCCCATTTAAAAAAAACAACAAAAAAAACATTGATCTTGAAAATGGCAAAAATAAAATGGTGTGAATCTGGGAGTTTAAAAATCACCAAAAATCTAAAACAATTACCAAGTTCAGAGGAAACTCCTTTGTTACTGCACAAAGCAAGGCCAAAAGCAAATGTTACAAAGAAATTATTTCATGTTTTACACATCCTTCAACATAATGTTATCATTGCTGGCCTTCTTACAAATGCAATGTGAATGTACAATTCTGATGTTAAAGTTGTGGTTTAATGGCGGTGAGAGAAAAGGTCATGGAAGTCCATGTAATGGCCGCTATGGCAAAGCTGCATCTCCACTACACTTGACTGTACCGTATGCAAAGTGAAAACTGCAGATTATTTATGTTACTGTAGGAACCAGTAACAAGCTGAAACGCCAGACAAGCAGAATGTTGATTAAAAAATCCGCTATTTGCGTGAGCTCAAATCATTTATAAAACAGGTAGTATGATTTCTTTTTTATATTCTGTTAAAAGTTACAATGCAGAGGCTTCCGGTGACGTCATGATAGTGGCAGACGTGTAGTCAACTCGCTCGTGGAGAATCCCTCTTTAAACCAGCCATATATGATATAAATTTCAAGGCAAACGTTATTATTCAAGCTCTAAAAACTAAGTGAACAGAATGAATAAGCGACAGAAAGGAATTGAGGGTGGAGTGAAGGGAAAGAACGACGAACAACAAGCTAGTCACGTCTCCACCCAAGATGGTGCGGACAAGAGAGAATCGCTAATTCTCTCTGAGCTTCGTGAATTGAGAAAGGAACACAAAGAGGGGGTAGAAGATATCAAACAGAGGCTAGTGGGAGTGGAGGATAATCTGAAAAACCTACCTGCTCGCACTGAAAAGCTAGAGAGGAGATCAAACGAAATGGAGGGCAGAGTAAGCTCAACTGAAGATGGAGGCTTGCGCTATGAGAGGGCGATAAAGTTCCTGCTACACAGAGAGGCTAAGCTAGCGGAGAAATGTGTGGATTTGGAGAACAGGGCGAGGCGGAAGAATATGCGGATATATGGAGTTCCAGAAGGAAAGGAAAAGGATGACATGATTCGGTTTGTGACTGAACTCTTAAACGACTCCCTGAAACTGCCGGGTGACGTAACGATCCGTATTGAGAGAGCACACAGGTCCCTCGCAGACAGACCGAGAGAAAAGCAAGCCCCGCCTCGCTCGATCATAGTCAGATTTCTAGATTACTACACAAAGGATGTGGTTCTGCAACAGGCCTGGAAACAGCGCGAGGTGACACACGAGGGAGCCAGAGTGTTCTTTGACCATGACTATTCTCCGGAGATCCAGCAACAGAGGGTGGAGGTACGCCAAGTCATTAAACAGCTGCGGGCGAAACAGATCAGAGCCAGGTCCCCATTTCCAGCCCAGATCAAGATCTTCCTGGAGTCCGGAGTCAAAGCTTTCAAGACCCTAGCTGAGGCGGCGCCCACACTGGAGAAGTTGGGGATCTCCACCAGAACGGACACCAGGGAGAGGTTGAGGAGAGAGTTGCTACAGGATCAGTGGTCGAATGTGGGTGGAGGAGCCGGTGAAAGGGGACAGAGCGGACTGTCGACACTGTCAGAGAAAGATCTCCGTGCTTTCCTCGGCAACAAAGGAGAGGGACTGTAGAAAGGTCTGAATCCGAAACTAAAAGTGAGCTTGATTAAATATGATGACATAACGTTATGGTCAACATTGATCAGATATGGAAATATCATAGATATAACCTATATTTTTCAGTTAGTCACCTCAAGAAAGTTAGTTATGCCATGTGATGCAATGTATAATTGGGCTGGCGCAGTTATCCTTATTATTTTAATTATAATTTAGGTAGAAGAAGGACAGGAGGGTTCTCTTTAGAGCGGGGGTTACACCTGCCTTTAGATTAAAGGTTAGTTTTCCCTGTGGGGGATTTTGAGCAACTTTAACTAGTTGCAACCACACAAGTGGGCTCATCCAGGAGAGATGTAGTCACATCTCTTCTCCTTTTCACTAGGAGCTGGCACACCTTTGGGTTCGGGGTGTCCAGCGGGGTTCTTTAGATAGGGAGTATCCTTTTATGTTATTTTATTTTACTCTTTCATGTTGGGAAGTTATAGTGTTAGCATATTTGTTCATTATGCAAAAGTTCTTGTACATATGGAGCAGTATTACAGCATTGCAGTTCTACGATTATTTTTTTTAAGGTATGGCAGACATATACAGACTAACCAATATAGGAAACAAAAATGGCACATAAAGCTAATCCCAGAGTTCATAATGTTTGATAATGAATAATTTGAAGATTGTAAGCTATAATGTCCATGGGCTAAACCGTCCAATTAAGAGGAGGAAAATTCTTAGCCAACTTAAAAAACTTGGATGTGGAATAGCAATGATACAAGAAACCCATTTGTTGGAAATTGAACATAAAAAACTCATGAGAGAGTGGGTGGGTCAGGTGTTCAGTGCCTTGTATGGAAAGCGGAGAGGGGTGGCCATTTTAGTCAATAGGAATGTAGTCTTCTCTGCAGAAAAAGTGCTCCAGGACACAATGGGGAGATATGTATGGGTAACCGGCACAATAAGTGGAGAAGAGGTGTCATTATTGAATGTCTATGCCCCACCGGATGATAACCCCTCTTTTTTTAGAGATATTGCAAACTTAATTGCGAGTAATGCCAAAGGCATGATACTAGTAGGTGGAGATTTTAACGCTGTACTGGACGGGAGGCTAGACAGATTACCGATAGAACACAACCGAACAAAAAGATCCAAAATATTGAATAACATACTAGGGGAGCTGGGGTTAGTAGACCCATGGAGATACAGAAATCCAAGGAGGAGGAACTTCAGTTTCTTTTCAAATGCTCATGGGAGTTATTCACGCATAGATATGTTTTGCGTCCCTAAACAATACATGTATCGGGTAGTAGATTGTAATATAGACTCAATAACGATTAGTGACCATGCACCCATAATCCTCACCCTCGATTTGGGAACAGAACGATGTTTTAAATACTGGAGAGCAAATATTTCTTTATTGACCGATCCTTTACTAACGCAAGAAATCAAGAAGTGTATGGAGGAGTACTTTGAGATGAATGATAATGGGGAAGTGACACCATCCATTTTATGGGATGGCGCCAAGGCAGTATTAAGGGGAAAGTGGATTGAAATATCAAGTAGAATAAAAAAGAATAGGTTGAAGAAACAATTAGAGTTAGAGAGTGGAATTAAGGCATTAGAATTAGAGCATAAAATTAATAACAAAGACAAAGAACTTCTGAAAAAATTGAAAGAAAAAAGACAAGAATTAGAGGAGCTTTTGACCTACAAAGCTGAAGGGGCCCTACAATTTTTGCTAGATTAAACCTATCCTCTCTCTCCCAAGAAGAAGCGACAAATATGACAACACCTATAGAAGCACGAGAAGTAGAGGAAGTTATTAGAAAGTTAAAGAATAACAAGTCCCCAGGGACTGATGGGTTACCGGGTGAGTTCTACAACTGTTATAGGGTGGAGCTCTCCCCGATTCTAGCTAAGGTCTATAATTATGCCCTGTTAGAAGGAAATCCCCCTAAGTCATGGGCAGAGGCTATAATCTCCGTCATCCATAAGGATGGGAAAGACCCCACCAAATGTGAAGGGTATAGACCGATAAGTCTTTTATGTAATGACCAAAAGATACTTAGTGCTATTCTAACTAAGAGAATTCAACAGGTTATAACAAAACTGATACATCCTGATCAATCAGGGTTCATACCGGGTAGGCAGGGAGCCAATAACATCAGGCGTGTCCTTAATGTCATGTCATGTGCTAAGAAGAAACATCATACATCTATGTTACTTAGTTTAGATGCACAGAAAGCTTTTGATAGAGTGGACTGGGTCTATCTATACCATACATTAGCCAAAATGGGGTTTCATCCGAAATTTATAGACTGGGTGAAGGTGTTCTATCTAAATCCAAAGTCAAGAGTGAGGGTCAATGGATGTTGCTCTCAGTTCTTCAACTTAAAACGGGGAGTGAGACAGGGTGACAGTTTGAGTCCCTTGCTTTTTGATATATTCTTAGAGCCACTTGCAGAAACCATCAGGCAGAATGACTATATTAAGGGCATAAGAGATGAAAGAGGGGAGGAGCATAAGATTTCGATTTTTGCTGATGATGTCATGTTATATGTTAGTGATCCTATGTCATCAATTCCTCGAATCTTGCAAGTTTTAAATGAGTACGGAGTAATATCTGGCTATAAGGTCAATGACACGAAATCAGAAGCAATGATGTTGTCCGGTAAATGGCCCCCACAATTAGATGATCAGGTTAGGTTTCATTGGTCCAGGGAAGGCTTCAGATACCTAGGTGTTATTATTACCCCCTCCACCTCGAAACTGTATGAGGCTAATTATGAAAAGTTAAAGACGGAGATAAAGGCGGATTTGACTAGATGGGAGATTCTCCCTTTGTCACTACTGGGTAGGATAGAAACTGTCCGAATGAATGTTTTACCAAGATTGCTCTTTTTATTTCAATCTCTGCCGGTTAGAGTTCCTATGGCAGCATTTAAGGCTCTCGATAAATTGATATCAAGATTTATATGGCAAAACAAGAGGCCCAGGGTTAGACTCAAGATCCTGTTATTATCAAAGCAAAGAGGAGGCCCTAATTTGCCCAACATTAAATATTACTACTGGGCAGCACAGCTGAGGACTTTAGTAGCATGGATAACAAATGATGTTGAAACGAGATGGGTTAATATAGAGCGAAATTCGTGCCCCAGTGTCCCCCTGGAAGGGCTGCCATTCCTAAGTCAAGCGAATTGGAAAAAACTAAAAATAGATAATGAATGGATTTAATTTACAATGAAAACCTGGATAGTTATTAGAAAACAATCAAACATTTCGAATTCTATATCTAGAGCGTTGAAAATAGCAGCTATTCCAGATTTTATGCCTAGTAAGATAGATACCGGCTTTAGTAAATGAAAAGATAAAGGGCTAATCATTGTGGATCAGCTTTTTGAGGGGGGGATAATGAGGTCATACGGATATCTTCAGAACAAATTTGGTCTGTCAGGGATGGATTTCTTTAGATTTCTTCAATTGCGGCATTACTTACAGACACATGTGGACTGGGAGCAGATCTGTAGTCCACCATCAGGTATGGATAAGATTTTCATGCTGTCTATGGAGGGAGTGATAAAAAAGAATCTGGTGTCCCACTTTTATGGGTGGTTTCAGGAAAACGAAACGAAACGTAACGTAATACTATGGATATAAAACAGAAATGGGAATTGGAAATGAATATTTGTATCACCGATGAAATGTGGGAAAAGACATGTCTAGATGGTCATAAGCTAACTAATAGTCCTATTTGGAGGGAGTTTGAATGGAAAACTAGAATGAGTGGTGGTGGCAAGATACAGCAACACCTCAGAACTATGCTGGAGAGAATGTGGGATGATAGGAGATCATGCCCATATTTTTTGGGACTGCCCCAATGTGGCTCAATATTGGAAAGACATTCAGGCAGAAATTCAGGCAGGCAAATCATGGGGGTGGAACTCCCTCTAGAGCCAGCAGTCTTTATATTGGGGGAGACGCCCGAGAATATAGTTACAAAAAAACAGAAATATTTACTTGGGGTGTTGTTACTGATTGCAAAGAAGATGATTACAGTGTCATGGAGAAGTGTAAAGCCACCAACTGTCCAACAATGGAGGGGGAAGTTAAAAAGTGTATATATGATGCAGTGGAGGCTGGTGACTTCCAGAATTGAGGAGGCCATTTTTTTCTGCTTGCTCACTTCACTCGCGATGGAATGTTCCCTGTTCTCTTATCTGTCTTTGTGCTGGCCAAAGGCATACTATTTGGAGTGTAAGCTACAGTCAGAAAGTTCTGGCTGATAAAATTCATTGTGCAGAGCTTAGCCTTGTGCCTTCCTGAAGAAATTACATTGCTGTAAGTCTATGAGCCTGCCTGATAATTAAGCTGAGAAATGACATTTGGATGTAATATAAATGCCAAGTGAACATGTGTAAAAGGCAGGAATTTTAATTATGTAGTTAAAAACAATTTTGTTTAGCTTACATTTTTCATTCTTCTACAGCTTCAACATGTAATCACCAATTTAATCAAGTTTAGCATATAAAAAAGATAAGATAACACTTTCTTTATCATATGTAGTTTTATTCAATATATTTAATATAAAATATGTAAAAATATGGTTCCAGTTGGCTTTATCTAACGTTAACGTTATCCACTAGAGGGCAGCACTCTATTCGTATTTAGAGTGAATTTCCTCACAGAGCTGAGTTCAACCCACAAATTTTAGGAAAAAGTTAATGCTCGGCATTGCTGGTGTCAACGTTAGTGCAGGAGACGAACAGTACAAAGAGTTGAGAAAGAGACCCACTTACCCACTGTCGTGTCTAGGAAACGACAGAGTCCAAATCTTCAATTTGTCGAAAAACATCTTCGCGAGGGAAAAGACGACACCAGGCAGCAAGATCTTCAGGAAAATCAGACTTTATTAGCACACGTGCATAAAGCCGGATCAGCTCTCCAGAACTGAACCCCGACTGGCATTTGTACACCCATTTTATACACAGTTACTCCACCTACAACTCCTCCTCAAACCTTATTCTGGCAAATCACCCACACTTTTCTTATCGTAACTCCTCCCAACGCTCCTCCCACAATGTCATTGTGGCAAATTGCCAACGGTCCTTATGCTCTGCCAACTCTGTACAAAGTTCAGGGCATTCTGCCAACTACGTGCCCTCACTTCACCCCGCACCTGCTCTTGGCAAACTACCAGACCTCATAAAGTTCTGGATGCCCTCCCTCTAACACGTCATCCATACACGTCACTCTGCATCTTTAGCTATTATAAGACAAACTAAGCAGCAGTAATCATTGAAAATATACAGACAAACTAAACATTTCATTAATATTCACTTCTAATATACTTTTCTAATATACAGACATACTAAACATTTGATTAATTATTCTCTTCTAAGGGAATAAATGTACGTAGCATTCTTTGCTCTCATTTCAACAGTTTTCACTGTGGTTTCTTGCGTTTTCATAAGCTCAGCTATAATTAATGTTCAAGGTCAAATAGATACACTTCTGGCATAAAACATTGAGAGTCCCGGAGAAATCAGCTGTATAGTCATATCTTGCTCTGCCCATGTCCTTGACAGTTTGGTCTACACAGTTCAAGACGGCCCCCCCCTGCCAGCTGGCTGGGCTCACTGTGTAATCCTAGCACAATTTAGCAGTTAATCAGTTTGAAACTATACAGGGTACATATCATACTTTAATACAGATATATTGATAAACTTTTAGCACACATCGTCGAGAGTTTTAGAGGAACCAGCCTGCTCACTAAGGCGGAGTCTGATTTTGACTTGTGATTGGTTATCATGCTTTTAGGAGAGAGATCTTTCGTTCTGTGAATTTTCCCCTACACCACATCTGAATCACCGCCACCAGAGGAGTTCAACTTACAAAATATCGCCTGCTTCTTGGAATTCACCATTGGGGAGGTGTTCTCCAGCTTAGTAAAGAAGGAGGGCAGGTAGCTAACGCTCCCGGGAGAGCGAGAGTTGTTCCTGAAACCGGAGAAAGGGCACGGCTGAGTCCCGCATGCGTGCTTGGCGTTCCCTCTCGCACGGGCCGGCGCGCCAGAACTACCGACCGCATTACTGACGGACATAACCGATGTGGAATCGCCACCTTAACGTGGTGGAGGGGTTTGTGTGTCCCGGTGATCCTGCGAGCTAGGTTGTCTGGGGCACTGTTAGCCCCCAGTAGGGTCTCCCAAGGCAAATTGGTCCCGGGGGAGGGGCCGGACTAAGAGCGATTCAAAGACTCCATGATACTGCCACACAATGACCCAGTTACCTCGCCCGGAAAAGGGAAACCGGGGCCCCCTTCTGGAGCCAGACCCGGGAGGGGAGCTTGTCGGCGAGCATCAGGTGACCGGGCCTTATCCCATGGGGAGATGCTCACAAGCCACCGGCTGAGCGCCACTGTGTTCCACCCGGGGAACGAGGGTCACCTCTCTGCGACTACGTGTCGCTGGGGTGAAAGCTCTGACTGTCATTTGTGCTTATGCACCAAACATTCAGAGTATCCGGCCTTCTTGGAGTCACTGGGCGGCATCCTGGAAAGGGTGCCACCCGGAGACTCCATAGTTCTGCTGGGCGACTTCAACGCTAACGTGGGCAATGACGGAGAAACCTGGAGGGGGGTGATTGGGAGGAATGGCCTGCCTGATCTGAACCCAAGCGGTGTTTTGTTATTGGACTTCTGTGCTGGTCATGGATTGTCGATAACAAACACCATGTTCGAGCATAGGGTAGCTCATAAGTGTACTTGGTACCAGAGCACCTTAGGCCAAAGATCGATGATCGACTTTGTGGTCGTATCATCAGACCTGCGGCCGTATGTCTTGGACACTCGGGTGAAGAGAGGAGCAGAGCTGTCAACTGATCACCACCTGGTGGTGAGTTGGATCAAGTGGCCGGGGAGGCTGCCGGACAGACCGGGTAAACCCAAACGTGTAGTGAGGGTGAACTGGGAACGTCTGGCGGAGGCCCCTGTTCGTGAGGTCTTCAACTCCCACCTCCCGAAGAACTTCTAATGCATCCCGGGGGAAGCTGGGGACATGGAGTCCGAGTGGGCCATGTTCAAAGCCTCCATTGCAGAGGCGGCAAGCAGGAGCTGTGGCCAGAAGGTCATCGGTGCCTGTCGGGGCGGCAACCCAAGAACCCGCTGGTGGACACCAGCGGTGAGGGAGGCCGTCAAGCTGAAGAAGGAGGCCTTTCGGGCTTGGCTGGCCCGGGGGTCCCCTGAAGCAGCAGACAGGTACCGGGTGGCCACAAGGGCTGTGGCTTCGGCAGTCGCCAAAGCAAAAACCCGGGTATGGGAGGAGTTCGGAAAGGCTATGGAGAAGGACTTTCGGTTGGCCTCGAGGAAGTTCTGGCAAACCATCCGACGACTCAGAAAGGGAAAGCAGGGCTAGTCTCAGGCTGTTTTCAGCAGGGGAGGAGAACTGCTGACCTGGACTGGGGATATTGTTGGGCGGTGGAAAGAGCACTTCGAGGAGCTCCTGAACCCGAACAACACGTCCTATGTGGAAGAGGCAGAGACTCGGGGGAATCTGCACCTATATCCCTGGCGGAAGTTGCTGAGGTAGTCAAAATGCTCCTCAGTGGCAAGTCGCCGGGTGTAGATGAGATTCGCCCTGAGATGCTGAAGGCTCTGGACATTGTTCGGCTGTCTTGGCTGACACGCCTCTTCAGTGTTGCGTGGAGGTCGGGGACAGTACCTGTAGAGTGGCAGACTGGGGGGACCGGAGGGTGTGCTCCAATAATCGGGGTATCACACTCCTCAGCCTCCCTGGGAAAGCTTACTCTAGGGTGCTGGAAAGGAGGCTCCGACCGACGGTCGAACCTCGGATTCAGGATGAACAATGTGGCTTCCATCCTGGTCGTGGAATAGTGGACCAGCTCTTTACCTTGGCAGGGTTGCTGGCGGGGTCATGGGAGTTTGCCCATCCAGTCCACATGTGCTTTGTGGACTTGGAGAAGGCTTTCGACCATGTACCCCGGGGAACCCTCGGCCTGGGAGGAGGGGGGCTGCTGGGGGCAGGGCGGCTCGTCCCGCTGGCGGTAACGGCTCATGTCATACGCGCGCGCACCGCCTCCAACCAAACCCAACAGGGTCAAAGGTCAAGGCCAGAGCCCTGAGACAAGTGCATCTTTTACTGGTTCACAAGTTTCTTTCACATAAAAAAACACTCAATATTCAGTCATATTCTAAGAGCAATACCTAAAGCAACGATGCCACATTTCAAAGGAATATGAGCCCTGAGCCAGGAGCTACTGACCACAGACTACAGAGCGCAATACTGGTGGATATCCACCGCTATAGGAGTGCAGAATGGAAGGCTTTTGGGTTGGGAATTCCAAATGTAATCAGTGCATAAAGTTCTGATTATTCTGCGTGATGGAGACTTTAACACAATACCTTCTTTTAAAGTGTCATATTATTTGCACTTTCAGTTAACTTAAAATGAGAATTTGACTGAAATAAACTAAAAGTAAGTCTGTGCAAGAATGCTTTCACAAACCTGCCAGGGCTCCAGAATGCGCCTAAATGGTTGATGTACAGGAAAGGAAAATAAGTTACAGCATGAGCTGTAAAATAAATACACATTTCTCAGCCTTAAATGTGTGTACCACATCGAAATGATGTGATTGCGCCACCAGTTGAAAAAGTTAGCCTGGAGCCCTGAATGCAGACACCAGTTGAAAAACACAATCATTCTGTGTACCGCGCACCTGTCTGAGCCACCGACGCCGGGGGCATCTGCCTGCAGGGGGGAGAGGCAGCACTGACCCACCTCAACGTTTCACAAAAGTTACTGCCGGTACAAGAAATGCTAAGAGGGAGCAGTGACTGGCCTTAAAAGTTCCCAAAAAGAATTTCCCAAAAGTTTTATTACATTTTTTACGTCCTTGCATCCTCAAATGAGGACATTTAATTTAGGAATCCCCGAGCTCTAGACAGTATTTATTTTAGCATGAAAATTAAATAAGACATAAATACGATATACGACACAATACAAATAACTGTGGGTTTGTTCATTACCTCACTCATTTTGTTTCTATGAATCAGTGATGTAGTGCTGATAAGGCATGCTTGAACTGAGCAGGCAGCGTAGCATCGGGGACGTGGCGGCCATCTTTTCTCTCACCTGCACGCATGTACTCGCTGGCGGCCACCATCCGCTCCCGCTCTCTGTGCTCCCTCTCTCGCTCCCTCTCCCTGTGCTCCCTCTCTCGCTCCTTCTCTCTGTCCTTCTCCCTCTCCCGGTCCCGGTCACGCTCCCTCTCTCTCTCTCGCGCTCCCTCTCCACGCTGGCCGCAGCAAGGTGTCCAGGGTGGCCTGCAAAAAAACATACACGGGACACACACATTTACGCACAGGGCAGGAGGTCCCGTGAATGGTGGCAATGGCGGGGGACTGTCCCGGTTCTGCCTCAGGTCCGGGGGGCATGGGGCCAGGAACAGGGATACAGAGACTCTAGGTTTGGCAAACCTCTACCAACCAGGCGGCGTTTGAGGTCTCAGCCAATTTGCCAGGAGCCAGCGGACTTGTTTTTTTTTGTTCCAGGCCACCGCAGACATGTTAACACATTAAACACAATCCGTTTTTCCCCGCCATTCCAAACCATCAGTCAGGGTGACTTTTTGTTGTTGTTGCCCTTGTCTTCTTCTGTGGTGTGGAGGTTAATGTGTTAACGTGTCCCTGGGCCTGCGATGCTGCAGTGGTTTATGGGCTTGTGGGGGTTTCTCACCTGGAGATATGGAAGCTGGGTTGAAGGCCCTAGGAGGGAAAGGGGGCTGAGCTCCGGGGATGTAGGTGATGCGGTCCATAGGGGGGGTAGCTGTCCCCCCAGGTTGAGGTAACAGGAGAGCGGGTATATGCGGCTGTCACACCATACTGTCAAGTTTGCAATTCATTTGTTCACTGGTTTCATGACTTTCAAACTTGACTGTGATAACTTATTGCAACTTTAAGCCATATTTTCAGGATCCAGCTTTGAAAAGGCACATGACTATGAATACAGCAAGAGTAATTTAGTCCATTTTCACTCATTTTAATGAATCAAATCTTAAAACATACAGTCCATACTGCATTCCAAAAATATTTAATCAACTGATGCATATTACGGTTAAATAAAGTGATACTCACACCAAAAGAAGATGATCAGGAACTGGAAAGAATTGAAAAATTATAATTAGATCAGCATCCTTACAAATACATTTGTTGTTGTATAAATTGAGAATATACAATCTGTATAAGTGCTATTAATCATCGACAATAAAGCATTTAACAATTAATGCCAACCACATGAATACATGAGGAATGTATTGTAGGGAATGGAGAAATAGTTAGGCTATACGGTATTATTATATTTTCCACATTCTAATGTTGGTAATCGTATTTACCAAATTTGTCAAACATACGGCCTCGTCAGACAATCTTAGAACTCCTCCCTGTGGCTATTTCATGGCATTGCCAATCAATGTTTTCATTTGAAGTTTATGTTCGTATAGACCTACTCATACAGTAAACTTTCACATACAGTGGGTAAAATGATGAGTTTATAGTTGCTAACAGAACGGTTGTGCTAATTGATTCCAACATTGCAATTTATGGCTTCATTAATCATAATCAAAAATCGTATGCAACATGAACTCACAATACAGTAACATTTCTGTCATTTGTAGCAACAGTATTTGATAATAAGAACCAAGCATCTATATTATATATATATATATATATATGTATATACACATATAGAGTATAAGTGCCTGGTTCAGTCTGTCATCTATATGCATTTTTCCACTTGATGGGTTGACCTTAGAAACGGAAACGAAAAAATCTGCCGGTCACTGAGCTGAAAAGAAAGCGCATTTTAAAATGGTAAATGGTAAATGGTTGGCATTTATATAGCGCCTTTATCCAAAGCACTGTACAAATGATGCTTCTCATTCACCCATCCGCCCGGGCTGACACTTCGACACAGGGATCGAACCGGCGGGGGATCGAACCGGCAACCCTCCAACTGCCAGATGACTGCTCTTACTGCCAGAGCCATGTCGCCCTCAAAATCCTTCCTTTATCCAAAAATCGAATCTATTTGGAGGGGGATGGAGTCCAATCATGTTTCCAATATAATTATTTAGTCACAACAATTATTTTCTTCACCTAAAACGCTCAAAAAGAGCAGTCTCTCCAGCACTCATCGACTTGAAAAACAAAGTTAAACAGTAAACTTTGTAGTAGGAAGCTGTCAAATGTTTAATGTGTTCTAATTGTGTAATTGTGTTCTAATTTCAATGGGGTGATGCATAATTTGCCATTACATCTTCCAGGGAGGGTGTCAATAGGCAGGTTCTTCCCTGTCTCTTTGTAACATAGCAGCTCCCTTTCTTGTGATATGGCACCTGTAATCTTCCGGCTGTGTAGGATTGCAGACCTTCAATACAAAGGCCTGGTAAAAAAAAAAAAAAAAAATCTAATTAATTAATTAATTTCACAGAAAGGACTATAGAATATTAAAGATATGGGTCCAGCTAACAAATGTATACCCCCTTTCATTTAGAAACAATTTATAGTTTTTCAGTTATCAGCTATGCAAATGAGTTGGGTGGCAACTGACAGTCAATAGCAACGTATTGCCTCCCCACACTGGAAACTCAGCAACAATTGCTGGGAACATGATTTCACAGAAAGGACTATAGAATATTAAAGATATGGGTCCAGCTAACAAATGTATACCCCCTTTCATTTTGAAACAATTTATAGTTCTTCAGTTATCAGCTATGCAAATGAGTTGGGTGGCAACTGACAGTCAATAGCAACGTATGGCCTCCCCACACTGGAAACACAGCAACAATTGTTTGGAACATGATTTCACAGAAAAGACTGAAGAATATAAAAGATATGGGTCCAGCTAACAAATGTATACCCCTTTCATTTGGTAACAATTTATAGTTTTTGAGTTATCAGCTATGCAAATGAGCTGGGTGGTAACTGACAGTCAATAGCAATGCTTGGCCTCCCCACACTGGAAACACAATTGTTGGGAACATGATTTCAGAGAAACTACTGCAGAATATTAAAGATGTGGGTCTATAGAGTAAACGTATAATCCCTTTCATTTGGTAACAATTTATAGTTTTTGAGTTATGGGCTATGCAAATGAGCTGCTCGTGAATTGACAGTCAATGGCATTGCATGACCTTACCACACTGTAAATACAGCAACAATTGCTGGGAACATGATTTTAGATAATAAATGTATAATTTTATAGATATTATACATAGATTTAATGTATGCCCCTTCATACTTGGCCAAAATTTTTCAAGAAGGAAGCAGGTATGCAAATGAGCTTTTATTGAACCGACAGTGTCAAGCAATTTATCCTTGGCCTACATTATAGTAACTAGTCAAATAGCAAGCTAGTTGCTTGCTGACTTTTATAAGTTGTATCAGCAATCAATTTAAATAATGGTAATTATGTGAGGGAGCGCAGAAAACGCGGTAACTATGTTCTCATTATTTAAGCAGCTTTTATTTTGACGGAAAATCACAGGAAGTTGAGACCGGAACTTCTGTACAGGAAGTCTAATTGTTGCCAACTTCACGGAGCTTTGCGTCAAACTGGTTGAATCTTTCAAAACGTCACGACTAGGTTTATGGTAGTTGCAGTTTTTATTGAAACCAGCGAAACGAGGAACTACAACTTAAACATCGAAGCGAAGTGTAGAAATGTTGAGTTCTGATCATATAATGTAATTATAGCTGTATATGCGCATATATGGCAACACTTTCTTTTAGAAACCATTACCCTGGATTTCCCCATAATTACTTAAGCTTCAAGTCATTGGTGATTAGCAAAGCCCTATAGGCTATGCATACCAAAGAGGAAGAAATTTTACCTTTGAATATATATTACCTATCCATCTAGATAACTTTGCTAAGATGTGACACATTTTAAGTTTTTTAGATGCACTTCAATCTGATGAATTGTACCATTCCTTTTCTGGTAATCAATGCGCTGACAATTTACAAAACTCAACAGCAACGTCACTTTCCAAATATAATGCCACAGTTACACACAAACATCAACAGAGCTCTATAATATTTATATTATTTTCTTATTTTAAATTGCCTTACAGTTGAATCCTGTCAAATACTGTCAACTATCCCAAATGCTTAAGATTTGTAACTTGTAACTTGCTTGTATGACATAAAATTCCATTGCATTGAAAAAAGACATGAATTACTGCTATTATTTGTCTGCATATAAATGGAAGATTACATGACACATAATTTGAATAATGGACACAACAAACACAACAAAAGGTGCATACCAGTATAAATATTGGGGCTAGTGGCTAAGATGCATGACTGGGACCCAAAATGTTGGAGGTTCAAGACCAAGTGTAGCTATTATAAGATCTCTGTTAGGTCCTTGAGCAAGGCCCTTAACCCCACATTGCTCCAAGGGGACTGCCCCCTGCTTAGTCTAATCAACTGTAAGTTGCTTTGGATAGAAAATATCAGCTAAATAATAACTGTTTTATTTATTAATTAACAATAAATAGAAATACACTATCAAGCAGCCTGGCCCATGCACCACTGAGGATGCTGGGACTATTCTGACAGTGGACATCTGAAATCATACATAAGACTGGATCAGATAGCTTAGAGTACTCAAACAAAGACGTACAGTATGTGGTCCAATTTATCACAGTACTTGACTTTTGTTTTACAAAGAAACATATATGGAAAACCTAACACAATTAATACACAATGCTGCGGTTAGTTAACAGTTGAAATATTTCACACATTTCTATAAATGCACTACCGCAAAGTGAATATGATTAAAACTTCAGCCTCTTCTGAAATTCAGCTCTGCTGGCTGAAATTGATGACATTTCTTGTCCATTGCCTGAATAAGAGAAAAAGAGGGAAGAAAAATAAAAACACTGGAAACCATAGCAACTTTTCCTGTTTTCTGGAACTGCTTGTGTGGCAACATTCAGTTCACTGGGAATGTTGGCCTGTGAGATCAAAAAGAACCAGAGAGCTCAGTTTCAAATGTAAAACAATGACATATTAGAAGGAATGTGTTCTGCAGAATTAAACTCAGAGGAAGTGTTTGGTAGAATACAACAGATTTTGTGAGGCCCATCAACTAAAAGAGGACACAGCTAGATACCTGCACTACTGGTCAAAAGTTTTGGGTCACTTTCTCTTTTTCTGCTTTTATTTTTTATTTTCTCTGTTTGTAATGAAACAAAATACGTAACAAACATACGTGTTCAAAGTGCAGACTCAGAGCTTTTATAAAAAGGGTAGTTTTTCTTCATGGTTTTCTACATGGTAATTTAAAACACTTTTTATATGTTGTCCCCCATTTCAATGTTTGAGACAAATGAACATAATGTCAAATTAAAGTTTTTTTCGCTCCCAATTTGGTAGGCAATTATATCCTATCTAATCCAATTAATGTTAGTTGGGGGATACAACGCCCACACCCCGTGCCGATCTGGCGATCCGAGAACAACACGCCTTCTTCTTCGTCTCATGCTTGTGACCGTGATTCCGAGGTGCTGTTGTGTGCGGCTATCCGCTAACCCTGCCAAGTCCCTCCCTCTGGAGCAGCGAACACAAGAGCCAGCCAAACTTGGCTTTGTTTGGCAGGACCAGGAATCGAACCACGGTCCTCCGTGTGCCACTGCAACCGGAAGTCCGCTGCATCTTAGCCTGTTTTTAGCCTGTTTTTAGCCGGCTCCCCCAAAAGAGTCTTTTGTATTTGGTTGCATATGCTTTGCATGCCATAACTTCCTGTTGATGTCTGTGACCAATCAACATTATTAAAGTCTGGATATCTTATTTTCAGGTTGTCCTACAATCGATACTAAAACTCTTTGCATGCGAATGGATCTCAATGGGAATTGGGGGGCTGGGACTAGATTCAGCTGTACATTATGCTAATAGAGTATGGAACACCTTTTTTTAAAGAAACAAAAGACAGTAAATGAAAAAAAGATCATACCTAAAAAAGGAATTGGGCTACCCTTTCCATGCTTATAATATTATTTCACATAATTTTAAGAAAAGGCATACAATGTCTGAAAATTTCCTTTTCTTATTAAATGGCAATGTGTTTATGTACAACAGCAATAAAGGATGTCTTGAACATTGTTCTCTGTGATAAGAGTGTAACGTGGTCAGCCACAATTCTTACCAATAGTGGAATTTCCAGATCTGCGGCAGAAGTTATGCAGGAGATCAAAATTATTAACATATCTCAGGATATCGAAGTTAGCATTTATAATCTTGTTCTGTTAATTATTACTTCAAAAGATAAACTATACTGTATAACTCAGACTGAATCTGGACCAGGGAGAATAGCAGACCTGGGTGAGACATGTAATTGTTCTGAATTAAAATATTTTCTGGCTCAACTGATCTTGCCAAGTGTAATTGAGCCAACCAAGAGGACCAGAAAGTGGCGTTTTAAATAGGTTCCAAGACACCAGATAAGCTCAGTAAATTGTAGAAAAGTAGTGAATCCAAAACAATTACTCATTTGACCGAGGTCTGGAGAATAGCATCAGACAAAATACATTTTAATAAATTACCTTGTTTGCTGCACCTGAACACCTGTGAGGAAGAAAAAGTGTGCTTTTTGTTTATATTTATTCATATATTTTTATTTATTTATATATGCCACAATATAAATGGAAATGTGTTGGTTAACAGATACAATGCAAGCACACACCGCCACTGTGTGTACTGGTGGAAGAAAAGGGTCCTCACATCTGTGCCATACACGGCAAGCGCAACCAAGGATCAATAAAATGAAGACAGCCCCACCGGCAGCTGTGTAGTACCAGTAGTTCACCACCAGACCCATCCACGTATCGCCTGCGAAAAGGGAAGCTCAGGAAAGCATGTTACTGAAGAAACCCTCAGTACCTGCAGCCTCTCGACACAAAGGCAGTCTGTACAAACTGACAATGGCCATAGCATCAAAAGCACTTCACATCTGCCATCTGTGTTTCAATGCACTTAACTGCAAACCAACTCATTTCGGGGAAACCACAAGCATTTCAATGCAATGCAATGCAAGTTTTGTGTCTAGAGTTTCGAGTCCGACTGTACTGCTCATTTTTTCAAGGGACAGTTATTTAAAAGTTCAATTAATAAAAAATGCTGAGCATTTATGACAACTGACCTTGGTCATTTTTGATCAAATTAAAATGAATACATTTATGGGGTTTTGCGTTTCTAAAAGAATTATGACAATACTTCACAATATTTGATAAGAAACCCTCTCATAAAGGAAAGTTAAAGGTGTAGGCACAATTTTGCACTGGGTGTAATTCCCATGGCAATTTTTTCCCATCATTTAATACTTTTTAGTTCACAGATCTGTCTCCCTGTTTAACACTTTAAGGGCTACGATCAGAAATATGCGTGTAGAATGTTCTTCTTCCAATGTGATGAAAATATCACTAACCAGCAGTGTCCAAACTTATCTGGAAAGGGCCGGAGTGGGTGCAGGTTTTTGTTTTAGCTCAGCATTAAAACAACCAGACTCTACTTATAAAGGCTTTGATTGAAATCCGAGTTTGGTTAATGATTTGAATTGGGTGTCCTAAAACAAAAGCCTGCAACCTCACCACCCCTGATCTAAACTGAACATTAAAATGGTCACGAACAATCACTACTGTTAACTGAATGCAAAAGATTCCAAAATAAACTATTCTTCAAAGGGATAGAAAGCTTTGAAAAAGTGAGCACCTGGTGGCAGTGCTACCTGTAATGGACCGGAGGACTGCACTTTTACCTGGGGGGGCTTTTTGCAGACTGAGCTGTACCTCTTCACAGCCCATGCTACGGTCCTGCCCATCAAACAGCTCACAGCAGTACAAGCCCTGGTCAGATTCCTGGACCAGTTTGATAAAGATAGAGAAGTTGCCTTTCTGTGGAGATTTGATAATGTTCACTCTGTGTTCCCTATGATTCCAAAATTTGACTTGTCCCGACGTGTTGAGCTCCAGCAAATTTTTTTGGCCATGAGTCCACACAGCAGCCAACATACTCTGGGCCTTTTGGAGCAGGCTGACATTGACGATGCATGGCAGAAGGACATCACTGTTGAGTGCAACAGTCAGATTAAGCTTTCTTGGCTCACAGGGTTTTAGGCACTGTCCTGAACATAAAAAGGAGAAAAAAACAATAAAATAAATAAAGGTTCCTGCATCTGCATAATCAGTCATACACAGAATTTGGAACTAACCAGGAAATACTTTGAACACTAACTAGTTTTCTTAAATCTAAGTAACTATTACTTTTAAAATGAGCTAAATTCGCAAGTGTAAGGATGCACACCCAGCTATTAACAAGGTGCAAATCAGTATAGCATATATAATATACATACATACATACATACACATATATATATATACTTATAAAGAATGCACACTAAAAGTAAATGCATTGTAAAAAAAATACTGTGCAGATTCATTTTCATTTTCCTTGGTACCAATGACGTTTACATTGTTAATGCTAATTTTAAATTCAGTCAGTCACACAATTAATCTATTCAGGCTTACTCGTGCTTTAGCAGATAAATGTGTCCAAATAATGGTTTAGACGCGTTTTATTAAGTACTGCTCTGTTCACTTACCCATCACAGGAATCAAACCATGGCACAAAAACATCCACAAAGACCAATATTTATTGTACAGCATTACTGGTCATTGATAGCAGTTCACACGAAAGACCAGTGATACAGTGGATGAGCAAATTGAGGAGGTGGTGAAAGAGGGTTGGACTTATTATCACTGAGATTAGCACACTGCTCAGTCGCTGAGGGTGCCACCACACATCCTGCTTTGAGAAAGTATTTAAATGGCATACAATTCAGACTCTACAGAGACACACAATGTTAAGTCCTGACACTGGTTACATATTATTTGTACCACCAACTGCATTGAACAATGAAACATGGCTTGCTTCGTATAGTGGTGCACAGCATATCAACTTAGTTCAATGCTGTAGTAAAAAGCGTGAAGTTTGACCAGGCTGCATTTTGAGTAGACCGCTCAAGCTTTAGTCACTGACCACAATATCCTGTTCACAGTAAAGCAATTGGACTCCTGCAAAGCAGACTGCAAAAACTGACAACAAGAACTGAGATACACAGAAGGGGCTAAAGGAAAGAAAATGAACCTGACATTTCAAGAGGTGGAGAACTAATCCACTTTATTGATTGGTCTGAACTTTCGTAATTGACGACTTAAGAGACATTGTGCGATACAAACATTGCATTTCAACAACATGAGATGCATGGGTTTTCAAGTCTCAAATTTTAAACAGACAAAAAAAAAAGTCATCACTGCAAAAACTGGACAGATGAAGAGCTGGACTGACGCACAGACAATTTGTTTTCATTTCTGTTTAAGATTCAAGTTTTGTAAACGTTTTTTTTCTGTTGTTATAGTTGTAAACACTCGACATCCCATTTTTAAAAAACAACAAAAAAAACATTGATCTTGAAAATGGCAAAAATAAATCCAAACATTGGTGTGAATCTGGGAGTTTAAAAATCACCAAAAATTTTAAACAATTACCAAGTTCAGAGGAAACTCCTTTGTTACTGCACAAAGCAAGGCCAAAAGCAAATGTTACAAAGAAATTATATCATGTTTTACACATCCTTCAACATAATGTTATCATTGCTGGCCTTCTTACAAATGCAATGTGAATGTACAATTCTGATGTTAAAGTTGTGGTTTAATGGGGGTGAGAGAAAAGGTCATGGAAGTCCATGTAACTTGCTATGGCAAAGCTGCATCTCCACTACACTTGACTGTACCATATGCAAAGTGAAAACTGCAGATTATTTATGTTACTGTAGGAACCAGTAACAAGCTGAAACGCCAGACAAGCAGAAAGTTGATCAAAAAATCTGCTATTTGCGTGAGCTCAAATCATTTATAAAACAGGTAGTATGATTTCTTTTTTATATTCTGTTAAAAGTTATAATGCAAAAAGTGCAACAATGGTGCAGTTTTTTTTTTTTTTTTTTTTTTTGTTTGGTTGGTTGGTTTTATATTTATTTTTTTGGAAAGTCAAACACACTGGTTACAGACATCAGCCAGAACAATATCAAAGACGTGAGAAAACACCAACAAATATTTTTGAGGGGGGGGGAAACTGTAAGCTGCCTTCCTCCAGCGAACTGGCACACTGACTGCTCTCAACAGGAAAGGGTCACAAACGGGTTTATCTCCCCAACTCGACAACTCCAAAAAAAGTGTGAACATTCTGCACCTGTTCAAAAAAAAAAAAAAAAAACTACATCAGCTTGGGGGCTCAATAACAGCAAAAACAATCAACAATAAATTAAAGTAGACATCTGAGCTTATTCATTCACCTTCAAGACGAAAAAAAAAACCTTCAACACCAGTGTTCGGAACATACAGGCGCACCCCAGACAAAAGAAGGACCAGAAGATTTTTATTAAGAGGGAGGAATCAATGAAAAAAATGTTTTCCCCGCAAATGAAAGAAAATTAGAATCCCCATGCATTTCTTCCACAGTGCTGTCAAGGACTCGCGTCAAATTTACAACAGTTGAAATGTAAAGTGTCTTCTTTTTTTAACTTCGTGATTTTTAAAATTGGCCGATACCCACAGTGCTCCAGGGCGGGGGTGCCGCGTCGCGCGCTGGGTGGCTTTCCCGCGGACATTACCACGGCAACGGCGCACGTGGTCGACTTCATCGCGGTTCAGTGCGGGTGTGTGGAGGGGACCCATCGTCCCCTACTCTCATGCTTACTCACTGGCAAAACACAGACCGTCCTCAGAACAGACAGAAACCCACCCAATTTAAAAGCAACATAAAAACAAAACGGTCAAGTAAAAGAACAAAAACAATAAACACCGCAAAAGGAAAAAAAAAGTTTCTCTATTTACATACGATTTAAAGACAAAGTGTTTTCTTTACAAAGCAAAATAATTGAAGAAATAAGTGTCTCAATGTTTTTTATTTTTATTTATTTTTTAACATTAGAAGTTCTTCATCTTTATTTCTCTTACCATCTTTTTTAGTATTTCTTTTTGTAATTTTTTTGTAATTTTTTATTTTATTTTTTTAAACAAGTCTAAATTGCTGGCTTTTCTTTTTGTCTTTTTATAATGTTCTTTCCCCCCGTTTTCCGACAGACAAGCCACACGTCAGAGCTCCCGGACGCAAGGATTGTGGAGTCCTGAAGGCCCGGCTCCTCCTCAGCTCCTCCTCAGCTCCTCCTCAGCTCCTCCTCAGCTCCTCCTCAGCTCCTCCTCAGCTCCTGCCACTACGTCCGTCTGTCTGTCTGTCCATCCGTCCACCCCTATTCGCTGCTGCCTCCTGCACAGCGCTGTCAGTCAGGGTGAGAGGGGCGGGGTTGGGTGCGGGGCTCCTCCTCTCAGCGCTGAGGGGCGGAGGGTAAGGAGCTCAATCGTCGCTGTCCGACAGGGTCTCGTACTGCTCCGACAGCAGGGGCTCACGCTCCCACACCCCCGCCCGGGGCGCGGAGCCGCCCTGCTGGGCAGGGAGGGAAGGGGAGGCGCAGGGCATGGAGGGCGGGGTGCTGCTCAGCATGCGCATGGTCAGCGGGTTGTAGGGGAACTGCATGGAGCCTGGAGACGGAGGAGAGGCAGGCCGTTAGTCAACTCCTCAAAACCCGTGCCACGCTCTACCGCAGCTGGCTTAATAAAGCTTAATAAACTTAATAAAGCACTAATAACTAATGAAGCAGAAAACACAGGATAATCGTTAAGGTGACCGGCACCGGGCCCAGTATGACACTGCAGCTCATTTAATGTAATTTCAGCCACAACGGGACAAACTTACATTTTTATTTTTATTTTACTTTATCCCTCATTTTACCAGAAGAGTCCCATCATGGCTCATCTCTTAATCAGTAGATATTAAAGGTCCCATATTACATACATTTCCCTTCTATGCTATGTGGATTATAAAGGAGCTGAAGGTGTTATAAAATCACTGTGAAAATAACAAAACGCAGTCCCCAAATAAATCTGCACAATCCGTATGCCGTAAATGTGAATTTAAACTAGACGTTTGGACTTGACATCACAACGATTAGCTTGTTTACTTCAGCACAGTCCACCTGGTCGCCTGAACAAATCCAAGAGTAACACGCGGTTTTTCCAGCATGTTCCGCGAGCAGGAGGAGACCAGAGGAGAGGAGGTGGGGACTCACCGGTGGAGGACGGCCGCTCCTCCCAGGTCCAGGGTGAGGCCTGCCGGTGGTAGTCCCCCTCCGAGTGCACGGACGATACGGACGATGGGCGCTCCGCCCCGGCGTAGCCCTGCCCCGGGTTGGGCGACTTGGACTTCCTGCTGTTGGCCTTGCCCAACAGCTTCTGCTTCCCAGCTGACATGCCTGTGGGGGGGAGGGTGGGCGGGGGAGGGGTGGAGGCAGGACATAGAAACGCATATCTTGGTGAAAAACATACTTTCCCCTAGGTACGTTTGGGCTGGTGTGTGTGTGCGTGTGTGCGTGCTGATGTGTGTGTGTGTGTGTATGAGAGAGGGTGTGTGTGTGTGTGTGTGTGTGTGTGTGTGTGTGTGAGTGTGTGTGTGTGTGTGAGTGTGCGTGTGCGTGAGTGAGTGTGTGTGAGTGTGTGTGAGTGTGTGTGAGTGTGTGTGAGTGTGTTGCACAGGGAGGGTCAGACCTGTGTCGGGGGACAGGCTGGTGTGTGTGTGTGTGTGTGTGTGTGTGTGTGTGTGTGTGTGTGTGTGTGTGTGTGTGTGTGCATGTGCGTGCGTTACACAGGGAGGGTCAGACCTGTGTTGGGGGACGGGTTAGCCTCTTGCCGCTCCATGCTGTTGGGCTGGGGGCCACCTCCCTGGTGGTCGTCGTGCTTGTCCTCAAAGTTTCCCATCAGGGCCTTACGAATGATGTCCTCCAGGCCCAAGTTACTGGCTGGGTCCCCGAAAGAAGGATTCCTGGAGCTGATACTGCCTACAGGACCGGGGGGGACCAGAAGCGCTTCATCAGGCAGGGGGTTGGCCCACAAAAACAACAGGTGACCACATATGGGAAAATAAATGCAGCGAGTCCGGCCATTTTGACAGGGTAAATACCAGGTATTTATAAGGTAGCCATTTTGATTGAAGATAATCAAAGTAGCTACCTAACAATGACATACAGTGGGGCAAAAAAGTATTTAGTCAGCCACCAATTGTGCAAGTTCTCCCACATTGTCTGATTTTTAAAGAATTTATTTGCAAATTATGGTGGAAAATAAGTATTTGGTCAATAACAAAAGTTCATCTCAATACTTTGTTATATACCCTTTGTTGGCAATGACAGAGGTCAAACGTTTTCTGTAAGTCTTCACAAGGTTTTCACACACTGTTGCTGGTATTTTGGCCCATTCCTCCATGCAGATCTCCTCTAGAGCAGTGATGTTTTGGGGCTGTCGCTGGGCAACAAGGACTTTCAACTGCCTCCAAAGATTTT
The DNA here is from genome assembly GCF_963514075.1 of Conger conger. Lineage (NCBI taxonomy): Eukaryota > Metazoa > Chordata > Actinopteri > Anguilliformes > Congridae > Conger > Conger conger. The sequence goes on along the minus strand of NC_083766.1, from coordinate 48,586,086 downwards.
CTATGGGGTTGAGATCTGGAGACTGGCTAGGCCACTCCAGGACCTTGAAATGCTTCTTACGAAGCCACTCCCTCGTTGCCCGGGCGGTGTGTTTGGGATCATTGTCATGCTGAAAGACCCAGCCACGTTTCATCTTCAATGCCCTTGCTGATGGAAGGAGGTTTTCACTCAAAATCTCACGATACATGGCCCCATTCATTCTTTCCTTTACACGGATCAGTCGTCCTGGTCCCTTTGCAGAAAAACAGCCCCAAAGCATGATGTTTCCACCCCCATGCTTCACAGTAGGTATGGTGTTATTTGGATGCAACTCAGCATTCTTTCTCCTCCAAACACAACAAGTTGAGTTTTTACCAAAAAGTTCTATTTTGGTTTCATCTGACCATATGACATTCTCCCAATCCTCTTCTGGATCATCCAAATGCTCTCTAGCAAACTTCAGACGGGCCTGGACATGTACTGGCTTCAGCAGAGGAATACGTCTGGCACTGCAGGATTTGAGTCCCTGGCGGCGTAGTGTGTTACTGATGGTAGCCTTTGTTACTTTGGTCCCAGCTCTCTGCAGGTCATTCACTAGGTCCCCCCGTGTGGTTCTGGGATTTTTGCTCACTGTTCTTGTGATCATTTTGACCCCACGGGGTGAGATCTTGCGTGGAGCCCCAGATCGAGGGAGATTATCAGTGGTCTTGTATGTCTTCCATTTTCTAATAATTGCTCCCACAGTTGATTTCTTCACACCAAGCTGCTTACCTATTGCAGATTCAGGCTTCCCAGCCTGGTGCAGGTCTACAATTTTGTTTCTGGTGTCCTTTGACAGCTCTTTGGTCTTGGCCATAGTGGAGTTTGGAGTGTGACTGTTTGAGGTTGTGGACAGGTGTCTTTTATACTGATAACGAGTTCAAACAGGAGCCATTAATACAGGTAACGAGTGGAGGACAGAGGAGCCTCTTCAAGAAGAAGTTACAGGTCTGTGAGAGCCAGAAATCTTGCTTGTTTGTAGGTGACCAAATACTTATTTTACCGAGGAATTTACCAATTAATTCATTAAAAATCCTACAATGTGATTTCCCCATTCTGTCTCTCATAGTTGAAGTGTACCTATGATGAAAATTACAGGCCTCTCTCATCTTTTTAAGTGGGAGAACTTGCACAATTGGTGGCTGACTAAATACTTTTTTGTCCCACTGTAAGTAGCGGTGTATGTACCCAGTAAGTATTATGTAATTAAATTAGCTGTAAAATAAAGCGCTACCAACATTTCATTTTGTCTCAGATGAAATCGCTGTTCTACTTGGCAGATATCTAAAGGAGAAAAATGTCTTCCATTAGTATTCTTTATTCTTCAATAGTGGAAAAAATCATTTTAATACTCACTTGAGCTTGTCACTGCAGGCAGGTTAAATATTTCAGTGCCAGGTTGTGCGCTTGCTGGAAAAACAAAATCGCAAAGACTATGACTATTAAGCAGTGACTATGAAAATAAATAACCTGTAAAATATAACTATGAATCAAGTTCAAAAGTTGTCAGAAGTTAAAGTGTCTTCAGAACTTCATATTTCCTGTTTAGCATAACGCATCAAAGAAATACTTCAAAGACACAAGGCATTACAGAACGCGGAAGAGGAAAAGGGAGCTTTCAAAGTCAGTCAGAGATTGCTGTAACAGGCATTCATCACGCAAAAAAAAGGTAACAACGTTCTAGCCTTCGACTTAGCTGCAGAGCATACCAATTTTGATCAATAAGCGCATTTTCACAACTTAGCCAAACTACTGGTAGCTACATTAAAAGATGCAAATATAACATTCCGCCCACTACTGCCATTAAAAATATAAACCAACCATGTGCAAGTAAATATTTAAAACCAGGCACATTAAGCATTGCCAATTCAGAATTGCTAAATACAACAGAACGGTGACCTACAAAATATTTATATGATACACTTAGAAATCATTTTGCAGTCCAGAAGAGAAGATGAATCGTAACAATTTGTTAATATAAGCAGATCGTAGGTTGGAGGGGTTATACAGAGTTCAGCCCACAAATTTTATGAAAAAGTTAATGCTCGGCATTGCTGGTGTCAACGTTAGTGCAGGAGACGAACAGTACAAAGAGTTGAGAAAGAGACCCACTTACCCACATCTGAATCACCGCCACCAGAGGAGTTCAACTTACGAAATATCTCCTGCTTCTTGGAATTCACCATTTGGGAGGTGTTCCCCAGCTTAGTAAAGAAGGAGGGCAGGTAGCTAACGCTCCCGGGAGAGCGAGAGTCGTTCCTGAAACCGGAGAAAGGGCACGGCTGAGTCCCGCATGCGTGCTTGGCGTTCCCTCTCGCACGGGCCGGCGCGCCAGAACTACCGACCGCATCACTGACGGACATAACCGATGTCCTTACGCCTGGCTAAAAATATATACGGCAGGCTTAACATTACTGGTAAAGTCGGGTTCCTTGTTTTTACTGCACTCTGCTGACTGACTGCATTAACAACACTTTTGTGGAAGTTTTGGATGAGATGTAAATAAAACTAAATGACAAACATGAAACAGTTTAACATGCTTTAAACTTGTAATTTAGGATTAAAGGCTTACTACAGACAATATTATTACATAACCACACTTAGTCAGTAAAGCAAAGATGCTTTCAAAAATAATTAAATCAAAACTTACTCTCAAGAGCAGTGAACAGTTAAAAACTAAACCAATTCAATATTTGCGGTGACCGCCCTTCACCTTTAAAGACTGCATCAGTTCTCTTAGGTATACTTGTCCCGCAGTTTGTTTGCTGCTGGCTATATAGGTGAAGCCAGGCAGCCTAGAGCACGTGCTTTTTATCAGAAAAGTAGTTTGGAAATCTCAAATGTGCCATTTTTTGCTGACACACAAATGCAGAAACTAAAACAAGCAGAAATGGAAGTGACATGACTGAGACACGAGTGAAACGGATCATTCGGAGGGTGGGGAGTCAATTTGACTGACGCCAAATGAGGAGGGGGCCGTGGAATGAGGATGTGGGCCACTGCGTGAAAAAGGAAATCGATCGCACGGGAACAGAAAAGACACTCGAATGGCATACACGGCCGCTGGCGTGCATTCTCCAGGAAGTGGACGGAAAGGTGCTGCTCTAACTTCCGGTTGGGCTCGTCCGTAAACCGTGTCTGCGAAACTGGCCCGTTATCTTTAACTTTCTGGCCCTTGGAGTGGCCTGTAAGCCAGCTCTGACTGCCTAGCGTGGCAGGAGGTGTGAGGTACCTCTGCTCCGTGTGCTCGGCCT